>NW_021318891.1:150865-181844 GCF_001605985.2 Dendrobium catenatum
TATATATATATATATATATATATTGATTTATTTATGATACAAAACTTTTGAAAAGAAAATCAAGTTTTTAATTTGCTTTTGCTTATGTTAGTCACTTGATATATATATTGATTTATTTATGATACAAAACTTTTGAAAAGAAAATCAAGTTTTTAATTTGCTTTTGCTTATGTTAGTCACTTGACTAGAATTTTTCATAAATTGTTATAATGGTTAAAAATAAAAATAATTTTGTTCGAGTATTTTTAAAAATAACCAAATCACCTCCACTCTTGGTGCTCCTAGGGATCGTTCAATGAGCTCTTATTACCTCCCCCAAACTTTCAAGTTGTATCAGAGTGGGTCTTAAATTTTGCAATTTTAAAATTCCCAAGTAAAGACCTTATGGTGCATTTTAGAAATAGAAATAAAGTGAAGGGTTATTTTATAGCTCATCCACCTCTATTTGAAAATATTTCATTTGATTTTTGAAAAATCTATGTGTACATTTCTATATCTATTGATTTTTGAATTTGGCATATAATTCAAACTTGTTATTCATTAAGTATAGTTAAGGAGTCAAAACTGATTTCTTGTTTACTGATTGGATTAATAAGGATAGAGAGCTTGGTCAATTAAATGCAAAATACTTGAATTATTTTTTTTATGCATCAAAATATGAGAATTACAAGAGATTCTACACATACTATAGGGAATAAAATATGGGATAGAATGTACATCACATATGAGAGTACTAGAAAATTTAAAGAATCTTGGTTGAACATTTTATTATATGACTATGAACTATTTTGTATGAAAACTAGCAAGAGAAGTTTTTAAATGTACACTATATTCACTCAGATAGTGACATCCCTGCATGCAATAGGTAGAGAATTTTTTAATTCTAAAATGGTTAAAAAAATTCTATATTTCCTACTTAGTTCTTATGATGTTAAGGTCGCTACAATTTTTTAATCTAAAGATTGAAAGTGTATTTTTTTGATAACTTTCTTAGCTCACTCATTGCCTATGAGCAAAGCATGAGTTAGAGATTATCTGATGCAAATGATAAGAAAAATGAGAAAATTATGGATTTGAAAGAAATTGACTCGAATAGTGATTGGTATGTAGCTGAAGAGGATGGCAACATTTCATGAATGACCTGACAATTCAAAATTTTTTTGAAAATAAAGCAGAAGTGTCATCAGTACTGGAGTAAAGGTAAAATTAGTAAATTTTTTAAAGAATCATGCAACACAATTTATTTGGAATGCAGGAAACTAGGCAACTTAAGAACTGACTGCACTAATTAGAAAAATCACTCAATCAAGGAGATGGGTGAAGAGAAGGAAAGTTTAAAAAGAGGAAGCAATTGATATATAAGGCTTTTCTGGATGACCACCTTAGAATCATTTGAATAGGAAGCAGAGGAGGACGTAACAAACTTATGTATCATGGCTAATGATAGTCTTGATCAGTCAGATCAAGATGAGGTATGTCAATTATCCTATGTTGAAATTTTTATTATATCTGTAAAATTCATGATTCATATATGAAGCTCAAGAAGATATATGTATGCTAGCTCAAACACTAATTTTTTTAATTTATAAAAAAAGCATGATAACCTAAGTGTCAAACATTTTTCTCTAGATAAAAATTACATGTCTTTACTTGATGAGTTTAACACATTAAATAAGAACCATGTTGACCTAACTAATGTACTTTAATCCTTGAAATAAAAGCATTTTGAGTTAGAAGATTCATACAAAGAGTTAGAAGTATTTTTAATTGAACAAGATTATAATGAGCATGTATTAAAAATTAAAGTTACAAGCATTAAAAGTGCAAATGAGTTCCTAAAATTAATAGTATAAGCACTTCAACCTAGTAAACAATAAGCTATATCGACACAATGGTATAACCCCACATTACTGCATGCATCACCTACCCCTAGGAAGAGGCACAACCTCTATCATAAAATAGTAAATATTTTTCCAGTGGTTAGGTGTCATTCTTATGAAATGCTAGGTCACATAGCACACACTTGCATAATACATCAAAGGACACATTTAGTGTGGATGCCTAAATCAAATGCACAATAGTATAACATGTATGTAAGTCCTTCATTAAAATATAAGGTGGAAACCAAACTCACTTGGGTTTCAAAATCTATTTTCTTATTAACTTTATAGGAGTGCTCTCACAAAAGGCCTAGTGAGAGTATGTGGTGCCTAGATAGTGGATACTTATGGCACATGTCTAGAGATATGAAGCATTTCATCATGCTGGAGGCTAGGTTAGGAGGTACGGTCACATTGGGAAATAACATCTCCAAGAAAGTGCTGGGCTCAGGTATAATTAGATACTCAAAGAATTTTATCATTGAGGATATTTTACTTATGGATGGTATACTAACCTACTTAGCATTAGTATGTTGTGCGATAAAGCAATTTGACATTAATTTTTTAACCATAAAGTGCATGATTAGTTTAAATGACAAATTTGTTCTAGAAGGAAAAGAGTTAGTAATATGTATATGCTTTAATTAAATTGCATTGAATACTCATATTCCTTGTGTTTTAAATCCACTAACAATGAATCCTAGCTATGGAATATGAGACTATGTCATTCAAGCATGAAGATCCTTACGATGATTACCTAGAAATACTTAGTTAGATGTATATATAAGTTAGATTTCATTAAGGACCACTCTTGTGATGCTTGCTAACTAGGAAAGTAAATTAAGTCTTCATTTCTTTCAATTAAGGACATCATCACCTCTAACCCACTAGAAATTTTTCATATAGATCTATTTGGACCCGTTAGTATAACCAGCCTATAAGGAAAATCATATGGATTTGTGATTATAGATGATTACTCTAGATTCACCTGAGTTAGATTCCTATGACTGAAAAAAAAAATCTTTTTTAAGAATTTAGAACCTTCTACACTTGGATTCAGATAAAATTAGGGTGTGAGATCTAGACTATTTATAGAGATCAAGGTGGGGAATTTAAAAATGATAAGTTTGAATCCTTTTATCAAGAGGTAGCGATAGAGCAAAGATATTTTGCCCTTACGACCACTCAGAGGAATGAAATGGTTGAAAGGAAGAATAAGAATTTAGTAGAAATTGTTAAGGCCATGTTATCTGAATATTCTCTCCCAATATATTTTTGGGCAGAAGTAGCAAATACTACTCATTATGTTTTGATAGGGTCAATGTTAGATCCAGGTTAAATAAGAAAACCTAAGAGCTCCTTAAGAGTATACCATCCAACCTTTCTCACTTTCATGTCTTTTATTTTAGATGCTTTATACTAAAAGAAAATAGCTTATTTTGGACAGAATTTTTGGTGAAAAAAATTCCATCAAAATTTCTAACATATTAGATGAAATATTTCAAACAGATTTTTCAGATAACTTTTCCTACAAATTTTCTGGTATATTTAATTTCTGATTGATTTTTTATGTTTTTAAATGATTTTTAGTATTTTTTAATATTTTATTTTAATTTTTTTTATTTTATAATTTATTTTAATTTTTATAATTTATTTTAATTTGTTATTAATTTTAACTACTTATTGATTTAATAACTTATTCTAATTAATCATTATTTTAAAAAATTATTTTAATTCATTATTAATTTTGATATTTTATTTTGATTAATTTTATATTTTATTGTAATTAATTTTTAATTTTATATTTCTATATTAATATAGTTTAAGTATAACAAAATATCATTATAAACACATTTTATATTTAAGTACAACGGTGGGCACACGTGGTGGGTTGAAAACTTGTATTTGAATCCAATAATGGTCACACATATAGGATGGAAATAGGGTAGGTGCTCGGGAAGTACGGAAGGGCAGGGAGGGCAATATAGAAGTGAGCGAGGAAGTCGGGCAATGCCTGGGCAGCGTGGACTGACAGAGGGGTAGGCAGCCTGGCAACAAGGGAGCAAGTCGAGTAGCGCCTAAGAAGAACGGGTGGTTATCTGGACAAGTTGCTGGTAGGATAGAAAGTGGGCAAGTGGTCAGGAAGGTACAGCAACAAAGGCAGGCAGTTTCAATTGGTGTTTTCTTTTTAAATTATCCCTGTAGATAAATTTCACCAAAAAAAAATTTTTGGTTGGAAATTTTTTATTCAGTGCGCATTTTACCATTAAAAAATTATAAACCATAAATTCACTAGAAACTTCTAAATCCATTGGAAAATGAACAAATTTCTATTGGAAAATTTTCCAATAATACATGATTTTCCTGTAGTGTTATTCTAATTTATAATAAATAACCTCTACAAAACTTTGATCCCAAATCTAATGGAGAATTCTTAGGATATTTATTTATAGGTAAATATTATAAAATTTTTAATACGAGGACCTTATTAATAAAAGATTCTACCCATTTCATACTTGATGAATCAGATAAACCTTTTGAGCCTAGGTTAGAATAAGAAGAAGAAATAGAGCTCACCCAAGGGGTAAATATAATTGACCTTTGATATAGAGTAAAACCTCAAAAGCCTTTGCCTAGAGATTAGAGATACTCATCTAGTCACCTTAGAGAACTAATCCTAGGAGATCCATCTGTAGGGTTTAGAACTAGGCATGGACTTAGAAAAGTGGTAGTCATTCTACATTAATCTTTATGTTAAAATCCATTAACATAGATCAAGCCCTTGCCAATGAATTTGAGACCCTAGCTATATAAGAAGAATTAAATCAATTTATTAGGAATGATGCATGGGAACTGGTTAGCTGACCTAAGGACCATAGTGTTGTAGGAACTAAGTAGATTTTTAGGAGTAAAATAAATGACTATGGTAAAGTGATTAGGAAAAAGGATATATTAGTAGCTAAGGGGTACACTCAAATTGAGGGAATTGATATTGAGAAAACCTTCTGCCCCTTGCATTAGAGGATTTAAGTTATATCAAATGGATGTTAAGAGTGTCTTTCTAAATAGGGTGATTAAGAAAGATGCATATGTTGAGTAACCCCCAGGTTTTGAGATTTTTTAATTCGCAATCATATATTCAAATTAAATAAGATATTATATGGATTGAAGCAAGCAGCTAGAGCTTGTTATGAGAGGTTGAGTACATTCCTCATAGATAACCCCTTTCTTAAGGGTAGTTAGACACCACCCTTTTCCTTAAGGAAGTAGGAGAAGATCTACTCATTATTTAAATTTATATCTATGATATACTTTTTTAATCAATAAATAAAAAACCTCGTGATGAATTTTTTAATATAATGAGTGAGGAGTTTGAGATGAGTATGATGGGAGAGCTAACATATTTCCTTGGATTTAATATGAAACAAAGGAATTATGGGCCTTTCTTAGCCAATCAAAATATATTAAAGATATCCTTCAAAAATATGAGATGAATAATACTAAGGCAAACAATACTCCCATGAGATCTACCATTCAATTAGATAAGGATCCCAATAGAAAATTAGTTGATCAGAAGAAATATAGAGGGATAATTGGATCACTTCTTTATTTTATTGCCCGCATACCTAATATCATACCTAATATATATATTTGTGTTAAATTTTAGGTTGATCCCAAAGAACCCCATCTAATTTCTGATAGGAGAGTCCTTATATACCTATTAGGAACCCAAAACCAAGGTATCTAGTTTTGTTGACATGGCTCATCCTTTGAAAGCATAAGATATTCAGACTCTATCTTGGTAGGATGTATGGTAGATAAAAATAAAGACCTCATAAACCTATTAATTCTTAGGTTAATCAATAGTTTGTTGGTCTAGTAGAAAGAAAAATTTAGTAGCCCTATCCACCATTGAATTAGAAACCATTACTATAGGAAGTTATCATCTAATCTATAGAGTATCATTAGTGGCTCGTAATCTCTGGCGTCTAGGAGGAGATCTAGGGTTTTTCTTTTGGGCTCATTTCTCTTCACTTCTACATCGATTGTTTGGATGTTTCACTATGATTTGTTCCTTTTTGTTGGCTGCATTTGTCTTGAGATTTGTTTTGAGGTATTTTTTAATGTTAGCTGGTTTTGGGAGATGAAGTCCCCGACGTCATCTGTCCATGCATCTTCTTCAATTCTTGATGGTAAATCTTGGTCTTTTAAGAAGGTTTTGGCAGGTTCTTCATCTTCTTCTGCTAAACTTCAATTTATGCAAACTTCTTTTAAAGGCTATTTGACTTTGATATTCGATGACTTTAAGGTTTCACAGATGGTTTCTCCTTTTGCACTTACTTTGGTTGGCAAGTTTGTTCTTCGTAGCCCTAATTTAGATGTTATTTATAAGTTTTCCATTAACCTTAAGATTTCCAACTATTTTCACATCGGCTTGCTGGAACTGCGACATATTATAATTCAACTTAGTAATGATCTAGATTATAGTCATATTTTTTCAAGGAGATCTTACTACATTCAAGCTTATTAAATGAGATTACTCAAATGGACACTAGATTTTGATGTTTGTGAGGAATCCCCTATTTCCCCTATGTGAATCTCCTTCCCGAATTTAACACTTCATTTTTTTTTAATTCTCAAATCTTATTTGGATTGGCATTAATTTTTGGTAGGTCGCTGCAGACGGTGAAAGCTATGACGTTTATCTCTAGGCCATCTATGGCTTGTGTTTTAGTTGTGTTGGATATTTCTAAGAAACATCCTAATGAGATTTTGATTGGTTCATAGTTGAATGGGTATTTCTAAAAAGTTGACATTAAAAATTTGCCCACTTTTTGCTCTCATTGTAAGATGCATTGTCATGGGTTAAATGAGTGTTATAGGTTTCATCCTCATCTCCAAAAGGAGAAGGAATCATCCAAACAATCGCATGGAAATGTTGTCTCTTCATTTGATCATGATATTGTGATTTCTAATCCTATTGTGATTGGGGGTAATGTTCCTAAAATATAGGATACTATTGAGGAATCTATTCCTGATGTGGTTGAGGGTGATGTTCCTAATGTACATAATGTTATTGAGGACCCAATACAAGCCATAATCCATAATGAACCGCAATCCTGCCTTGATGATGATCCTAGTCATGACCAGGGACAAAATCTTAACTCTTCTTTAGCTAATGATTGTCAAAATATGGATGAGTAAATGTTCGCTATTACTACTAATCAAAATATTATTTCATCTTCATCTAATACACCTTGTGCTCTTAACAAAAGTTTGCCTTATATAGATTTTATGATGTTAAATAAAAATTTCTCTAATAATGTGCCTATTAAATCTACTATTAATGCCAAGGAGGATGGCCAAATTTATATGGTGGAAGTTAATGCGGGTAGTGACTTGAGTAGTAAAACTAATATGGAAGATGGCTATATCTTTGAGGATGGTGAATTGCAGCAAGAGGTGAGGTAGGTAGATATGACTGATGATAGTAAGTTTCCCTTAAACTCTCATTATCATAGTGATGCTTTTACTAACACAAAGTGAAAGTTCCTAAAAGAAGTTAAACCCTTATGAAAAAGTCCCAATGCTAACCAATTGGGGGGATGAATTGGATATTTAAAAAATTTCATCAACTAAAAAAATATTTTTATATCTTGCAGCAAAAAAAATTAAACCAATAATCAAAATGATTAATTAGAGAATTCACCTAAGCAATTAATTGTAGTAAAAATAATTTGCAAAAAATAAGCAAAAAAGAATACATCAGATTTTATAGTGATTCGGTCAACATTACCAACGTCCACTCCCAAGATCCTCTCCTCCAAGTATTGAACTAAAATAATAGTGACTCTCCTTTTGATCCCACAGCAAGGTGGATAAACCCGTACAAACTCTTCCTACCGACCCCGGTGATGCAGAGAACCTTGACTCATTTTACATCTTCCTGAAGCAGGTAAAGAACCTTGATTTAATGCTGATGAAGACCTCCTTAGATCCACGAAGGAGCAAAGGATGATGGCTGGAGAAGACGACTTGAATCCTTGCTTGGAGCAACCTTTATGAACACCTCAAAAACTCCCCCTCACAAGATTCTCTCTCTCTCTCTCTCTCAAGCTCTCCCTATCCTTTTCTATGCTCTCTCAGGTCAAGATAATAATAAAAGATCCTCTTTTTAGCAATCATTAGATCTTATAAAGAAAGCCTTAAAAAATACCCTAATTTTACTTGCCATTAAAGATCACCTAGAACAATTGACAGATCGTTCTATGGATCAGTATATTTCAGCCCTTCCAACCAGGATAATCTGGGTGTGTTATATGATTAGAAAAATTTATTTATTCTGATCATCTAGGACAATGTGGACATCATCCTATATAATTAGTTCAAAATCATACATATCCTTCAGCTCATAGTTCTAGACGTTCAGGAGATAAAAGTTGGACGATGGTGAAATATAACTTATTATCTAGGATGATGCTTGGATCATCCTATACAATTAGTTCAAAATAAGTGATTATCATCCAATAGATAGTTTGAGTCATCCAAGAGATTTAGGAGAAAACTAAGGTTTTTCTTACTAATCATCCACGACGATCCGCTGATCATCCAGGACTATATGATCAATTAATCTAACCTTAATTACTTTTCTTAATCACTGGACTAATTTAGGCATGATTATAGGGAATTCTCCAGGATGATATGGGATCATCATGTACGATTAGAATAAAATTCTTAAAAAAAAATCTTGCCTAAATGACTTTAGCGACTGAGTATTTCTAATCTGAGCACATCATCCAGGATGATGGAAATATCATCCAGGATGATTTTCTTAAGAAAGCTTAAGAATCTAGTTATTTTAATTAGGATTTCTAATTTTAATTGTTCATCCAAGATGATTGGAAATCATCCTATACAATGTGATCAAAAATAAAAAACCTTATCCTTAAAGAAATTCTCCCCCTAAGTGTGTGTGTAAGGTTACTTAGCATCAGTATCCATCCATGTACATTTGACTCAAGAAAAGGTAAAAGTTACATTTGAATGGAAATTATAGACTGACTCAATCCTAGTCAGCTTAATCTTGATCTGAATGACAATTCCAAATGAACATATGGACCTGAAAGGTTAATGACCAGGGAAAATAAAATAGATATGCATGTATTGCAATAGTCAAAGAACAATAATATTTGTTATCATCAAAATCTGAGAACTTGGGTCTAGATTTTCAATAATCTCCCTCTTTTTTATTATGGAAAATATTATTGTTGGAACATTTCAAATCACACTTTTTTTTTTAATTTATAAAGAAAAAATGAAACATAAAACACAGGAGAACAAAATTAGCAAAATAAACAAAATTTACTAAAAAAAGTAAACGATACAACACTAATATTACTCCTCCTTTTGACATCACAAAAAGGAGGAAATAGAAAAATAACCACTAAATAGAATAAATTATAGAAATAAGTATAAAACATTACGCAAAAATACCAAGTAGTCTATAGGTACAAAGGACCCTGATCAGGTGAAGGAGGTGGAGGTGGTGGCTAAAAGAAATTGTGAATGGAAGCAAACTACTCCCTAAACTAGGCTATATCCTGGTCATGCAGCTAATATTATTGGGCTACATATAAATTGAAATGATCAATAATATACCGCATGATGTTGCTCTTGTGCAACAATATAGGAGTCAAACCTCTCCACTAGCTGATCCAGCTATAATTGCTAGTGAATAGGAATAGGTTCAATAATAGCTTCCTCCTCAGCTCCCGCAGCCTCCTCATCCTTCTGATGGAGATGAGTGCTATGAAAGACATTGAAGGAGCTATTTTTGTAAAATGAGGGTTGAAAGTTTGATGGGGCAAGATATTGGAGGTAGTATATTGTTTCAAGCATAAAAACTATGATTTGTCCTAAGGCCAAATTGGGTTTTGTTTTGTGTCCTAGATCCCTAATACTAGTCAAGTACTTAATGTAGTGAAATAGAAGATTTGAGGCATTTATGTCCATATGAGTCATTATGTAATATATGGGGATGGAGAGTAGGGGAGTGATGAGAACATGGTCAATAGCTTTTGGGATCACAAAAGTTCTAAGGACATGTTGAATTATCCTAGCATCTTTTACTAAGGAGCTTGAGGCACCATCATGGGAGGTGGCGTTAGTGTTTCTTAGGAATTAATTAATAGGAATCCAGTTAAAATTAGGATCTAAAGACAAGATTTGAAGCTTGTCTCTAGTGGTGAAAAGTTTGAAAAGTTCAAGATAGTCCTAGTATGAGATTTCTATAAGGCTTTTGTGATTATAGGATTAGAAATTAATGTATGTAGCATAATCCTTAGGCTAGCAAAGAACTTGTAGAGGAGTTCAAAATTAAAGGGGAAAGCAAGTGTAAAAATAAAAGTAAGAGTAGTGTGGGTGAATATATCTAATACTGGGTAAGTGAGGGTGCGCGGATTCCAATTTATCTCTGGTGGACAATCTTGGAAGGTATGATTCCAACAGTTATGTAGAGAACATAGGCAGCTTGATTTATCGCCTCATTGAATCGAGGGTTTACAGGTGACCTCAAGGAGATTCCAGTTAACATCCTGGAATGTTTCCCACAAGCCTTTGGAAAGACTTGAGAGTTTAAGAAAAAAGGAAGAAAAATTGAAGGATTTGGTAATGAAGAAAATGGTTCTATTCATATATTTATATAGAGTCGAGGACATCATCTAGGACAATCGCAAGATCATCTAGGATAATAAAAAAAATTATTACATCTAGGATGATTGGTCAAAAAGGCAATCCTATCATCCAGGATGATCAAACATCATTCGTGATGATTAGACATTGGTGATCATCTTGAGGAGTCATTTTGTATGACCATTGATGAAAAGTATCATCGAGGATGATTTGGTGGACTGTCCAAGATGATTAGCAATAATGAATCGTACCGATCAAATTTAAAACATTTAACCATTTTTGTCGTATGGATCTTTTAGGATGAATAAGTGGATCATCTAGGATGATCACCAATAATTGTTTAGAATTTGATCAAATCAAGGATGATGTGGACCATCCAGGATGATCTCAAATAATAAAGTCAGATCACCGTTAGATGGATGATGAAGGATGAATTGAAGATATCATCTAGGATAATAGAAATATCATCTAAGATGATAGAAATATTGTCGAGGATGATGTGAACAAATAATGAAAATTTTAAGGATGAATAGAGTTGATAAGAAGAGGTCCAAAAAAAATTGAAAAAATAAAAATTAATAAAAATAAGTAAAAAAATATAATTAAAAGATTATAAAAATAATAAAAATCAAAAATTAATTTTTTTAATCAATACTAGAAATTGATAAATTTCCCTTGTGATTAGATTAAAAAATTTGTAAGAAATGAATTAACATCATCGAAACCTGAAAAATGGTAGAAAACTGATCCTATTAATCCCAACTCGGACTTCTTACAGGGCAAACCATTTTTTGAAAATAATGATCTATCTCAGAAAATCAATCAGATAAGAAAAGTTATCCATTCAAAACTTCATTCCAACAAAATATCTTATAAAATAATATAGCAAAGTAAGTTGTCACGATTATGAGTTTTAAAAATCAAGTCTTTGAAAATATCAAGTAACGCATAAATTCTTATTAGATTTAAAGATTTAAAAGAGAAGGAAGCTTGATTTCTTATGGGCTCATTTTGTGTCTCTTGTCAATTATTTGGCGTACTTTGTGCATCTTTTAATTTTTGATACAATTTGTGTATCATTTAAATTTTTGGCGATCATTGCGCATCTTTTCAGTTTTTCTTTTTGGTCTCATTTTATACTTTTTGTCATTTTTTTTCTTTCGAGCTAGCTCCCTTTCAAAACCTTTAAAGACTCTCAATTGTGAGAAATATTTTCTAAATAATATAGAGGAAAACTCACTCTCTAAAATAAGGAGTAAACCACAAAGCAGAATCATATTGATATGATAAAAGCAACAACATGATCAAGAAAACTTAAAAGTGATTTCATGTCTTTGAATATTATTCATATGAGATAAATTACTATAAGAAGATAAAAAAGATCTTAATTTCAAAGTCCAATTGTTTATTTGAAATAGATTTTTTCTTTGAAAAGAAAATTACACTACTAAAGAAGTTAAAGAAGGAGAAAATAATCAACGTTGTTTCTTTTTTAATTTATTTAGGGATGTCACTAATTGTTTACAAATTTTTAAAAACTAAAGCAAAGTAAACATCTCATTCCAGTAGTGACCAGAAATTGAAGGGGAAAATAACAAAGAAACAAAATATGAAAAAACATTAGCACATAAACAAAAGCAAAACAGGTAAACAAAAAGGAAAGAAAGATCAAAAAATAAAAAACTCAGAGTTTAGTAATCATCGTTCATGCATTTATGTCTATGACACCTAATATGGTCCTTAAGATGTTGAAAGTTTTAAAGGCTAGTGTCTTAGTAAAAATGCTAGCCAGCTAGTTTTTAGTTTCTATATGGTGTAGCTCAATATCTTCTTTACTAATATGGTCCCTAATAAAGTGATGCCTTTTTTTTTTTTTTTTGAAGGAAAGCCGAAGCTAGCATATATTAAGAAAAAAACAAGATACAACTAAATAATTGATTCCTCCTTCAAAATCTCAAAGAATGAAGGAGGAACCTTATTCAAAGAGACATACAGAAACTATTAAAAAGAGCTAAGTTAGCACAATAATTAGATAACTTATTGCTATCTCTACTAATACAATTGAAAATAACCATGTTAAAATCCTTGAGAAAATCAAGATCTTCATTAATTGTGTTATCTTTTTCCCAAATCTTTTGAATAAAAGAGATGATGTTTGAGTTGTAACCTTCAATTATGATCCCTTTGTACTTGAACATCCAATCCTTGATTTTTTTTCTTCAAAGAGTGAATTGCAAGAAGCTCCAATTTTGCAATGTCCCAATGAATGCATTTAATACCAAAGGCATATAAAAATCTGCCTTTAAAGTCTCTGAAGACTCCCGCCATTCCAGCTTTGTATGTAGGTAGAAGAGAAGCATCTACATTAACTTTTAGCCAATTGGGTGGAGGGGGTTACCAAGAAATAGACAATCTATTCGATTGATTGACATCCCAGTTGCCCAATGAGAATTGACTATAGTTATTAAAACAAGATGTATAACATATTGCATTGTAAGCAATAAAAGATGGACTTTCCTCTAATCCTTCATGTAGTTTCTTATTTCTCGATTTCCAAGATAAGAAAACTACGTTGCAATATAAATTTGCTAGCAATCCTTTCTTTCGTGCTATAATTTCCAACCATTTAGTACAATCTTCATAATTCTGAAATTCTGGAATGCAAAAACCCCAATGATTAAGAAGGTTGATTACCTCCTTGAGCTTTAAACATGAACATATAATATGTTCAAGGTCTTCAATTTCTGAACACCCTCTAGGACAATCAACATCATCCTTTAATCTTCTATATTGTAAGAATTTGAATGTTGGAATTGCATTTTTGAATATCCTCCACCAGAAAATTCCACACGAGCATTAAGCTTAATTTTTTTAAACCAATTCCATTGATTATAATCACTGCTATATTGATTTAATGCATTGAAAGCCATTCCAGATATAGTCAATCCAGATTTTTGTAGATCAAGTTCCATCTCATCTCCCCCATTGCCTTGATCTATTTTCACTTGAAGAATCAGTAAAATCAATTATGTACCAAACATTTCAAGCAGTTTTAGTACATTCCAGCTGCCATTTTGGATTAATTCTTTGACATAAACTGCTTCTTCAACTTGTGATACCACAAATGTAGGCCAACGATTGATGCACTTATCCAAGATCCAAATGTCTTTAAATACATCAACATCTTCACCATCTACCAATGTCCATCTAACAATTGGTTTAAGCATATAGCATCCATCATTCAATAATTTCCAAGAGGATGAACAATTAATTCTATTGCTTCCCATTTTCAATTTTTCTCCATACTTGGCAGCAAACACTTCATGTAAAAGAGATTCCTTGTCTTGATAAAACCTCCAAGCCAATCTTGATCTTAAAGCATTCTTCTTAGCAGCACAAGAAAACAATCCTCTTCCACCTTTGTTAATAGGTTTACACAGTTCTTCCCACTTAACATAATGCATACCCGAAGAACCATCAGCTTTGCTCCAAATAAAATTCCTGCAGGTTCTGTCTATTTCATCCAGAATTTTTTTAGGTACTAGACAGTGAGTACCATAAAAAGGTTGTAATGCAAGAAGTACAGATTTTACTGATGTTATTTTACCTGCAATCGAAAGGATTTTGCTTCCCAAAATGCTAAGAAGCTTCATTGTTTTATCAATGATGAATTGGAAGTCATCATAAGAAAGTCTTCTCAATGCCATCTTTATCCCTAAATAGTTGAATTCTTTGACCGATTTGATGCTCATAATTTTTGCAATGCTTTTCTTCTTTCTTCTATCAACATGTTTCCCAAATAATATGGAAGACTTATTTAAATTCACCCATTGGCCTGTCCAATTGCAAAAATCATAAAGTATCTTCTTCATCTTCTTAACTGCATTTTTATTGGCTTCAGAAAACATTACCACATCATCATCAAACAATAAATGTGATATTTTTGGACCATTGGTACTAATCTTAATACCACAAGAGCTTTGAGCAAAGGCATTAGAAAGTAATTGTGCACAAAGAATGAATAGAGTAGGAGACAAAGGGCATCCTTGTCTAAAACCACTCTTAGCTTGAATCCAACTAGAATATCTACCATTGATAATCAAAGCAAACTTCGTATCTTCTACACATTCCATGACAAGATTAGAAATTTTTGGAGGGAAATTGAAGTATTCCAAAAAATTTCTAAGAGAATTCCAAGACATTGAATCATATGCTTGTTCCATGTCAATTTTAAATGAAACCATACTTTTTGCTGCTTTGGATATTCTAAATTTATGGAAGATTTCTTGAGCTATCAGCACATGATCAGATAATGATCTTCTTCGAATAAAAGCTGCTTGCTCTCTTGAAATAAGCTTAGGAATAACCTCACTAAGCCTATTCAATAGCACCCTAGCAGCCACTTTGTAAACCGAGTTACACAGGCTAATGGGTCTATAATTAGAAGGTAAAAGAGGATTTGATATCTTTGGAATAAGAATAATAAGAGTCTCCTTCCAATCTTCATTCAATATACCATTGCTAAAGAAATGATTGAAAGCATTCCAAAAATCTTCTTTTATTATATTCCAATAAGCCTTGATGAAAGAATATGTAATGCCATCCTTGCCCGGTGAGATGTTACTCCCCAATTGTTTCAGCACTTTCTCCACTTCTTCCACAGTAAAATCTTTTTCCAGCTACCTTCTATCTGATTCATTCAAACGAACCTTTGCCTCAGGCCACCCGTGAAGGATACAGTTCTTAGCCTCCCATTTTTTTCCAAAAAAATTGAAAAAGGATTCTTCAATCAGCTTTTGATCTTCCACCACTACACCATTCTCATCTTTAAATTTTATAATATTGTTTGAGTTCCTCCTTGCACTAGCATAAGCATGAAAAAACTTTGAATTATTATCACCATCCACAAGCCACTTCACTTTGGCTCTTTGCTTCCACCAATCATTCAATCTAGCCATTATAGAATTTACCTCATTAACTTTGTATTTGAGATTCCAGTAATCAATGTCCGAAAGAATTCCATTAGAAGCTTCTTTGTTTTGAAGAACCAAGATTTCCTCCATAATCTCCTCTTTTTGCTTGTTGAGATCCTTATGTTTGGCCTTGCTCCAATAGAATAATGATTTCAAGGATTTTTTAAATTTCTTGTTAAGAACTTGAGAACAATTACCTTCAAAATTCCTGCTTCATTCCTTCTTGACCAACTCAAAAGATGCTTTATAAGAGACCCAACAATCTTCAAATTTGATAATCCTTTTAACTCTAGGAAAAGAGTCAAGAATATTTAAAATAATTGGACAATGATCCGAGGCTATTCTAGCCAAATGCCTAATCACCATACCTTGTGAGGAGCTTAAAGCTTTAGAGTTTAAAAAACACCTATCAAGTCTTTCAAGAATTCTAGCTCCACCACTTTTGTTATTACACCAAGTGTATTTTGGACCTATTAAACCCACTTCATGAAGATCATTTTCAATTAAGCAATTTTTCATGTCTCTCGGTCCTTGAGAGAAAAGGAATCTTCTGCCACCAACTTTGTCTTCCTTAGCTAATATACAATTGAAATCACCACCTATTGCCATAGGTATTTCTTCATTTGAGTGTCTGTTCAACATTTCCCATAATTCCTTTCTTTTGTTCACATCAATACTACCATAAACTGATGCTATCCTCCACATACATTTATTATGTATGTTAAAGTCACCAATGACCACTTGAGAAGAGTAGTCAATAACTGAGAATTCAGCAACTTTGATCTTCCAGAGAATCACCATTCCACCAGATAATCCAGAACATGGAATATAAAAAAAATCCCATTCATCACCAATAAATTGATTGACTTCTATTCTATCTAATGAATTTATTTTGGTTTCAATCAACCCCAAAAAATAAACATCATGTAGTTTAACAAATTCCTTAAGATATAGAGAAGCACTCTTCTTCCTAGCTCCTCTACAATTCCAAAAAGCGATAGAATACATTAAGAGGTATTAGGGGGAATTCTCCCCAAGTTACCTTTTCCTTCAAGTTCCAATCTTCTAGATCTGGTAGATGAATTGATAGGTCCCAAACTTCTCAGCTGCTTAGAAATCCTCTTCTTAGTTGATTGGTAGTATTCATCCTTTCCTTCATTTCCATTATTCAAAGAAATTCCATCTCCCGGGAAGACAGATTTTATGCTTCTATGGATTTCATCCTCTGTTGTAATAACAGATTTGTTTACTTTATCATCTGTTTCTTTCTCAGAAACAATATCCCCTTCTTCTACAAGATCAATAAGAGCGTTGAACCTGTTACCATCATTAATAATCTGAGAGTCTCTGTTTACCAGCACTTCTGAATCAACGTGACTTAAATTGTCTTCCTTGCTGATGAAACTTTGTTGCTTTTCTGTTTCCAGATTCACAACATTAACTTCCACCATATTTTCTCTTTCTTTTCTATCATTCTTCTTCACTGGAACAAAAATTTTCTTGTTTTCCTGATGTTGAGGTTGTTTCCTTTGATAATTTACATAAGGCTTCTTCTTACCGTATTTCACCACCATCCAAGGTCCATATTCTTCTTTGTCTATCTCTTCCACCTCTTCAAACAACTGATTGTTGCCTACCAATTTATTATCAACTGGTATTGCCTGGTTCTCCATAACTGATTGAACATTCTTCAATTTGTTCGCCATAAAAGACTTAGTGCAGTTATTTTTGCTATGTCCTATTTTCCCACAGCCATAGCATAAGCTAGGAATCCTCTCATACTCTATCTTTTGATAGAATCTATCATTAGCTCCTTCTACCCAAACACCTGTAAGTAGTTTAGCATCTAGCTCAATTCGTACACAAATTCTTCCAAATTCTCTCCTTGACCATTGGAACATGTTTCCATCGATCAAGTAAGGTTTGCCAACCATAAATGCTATACGGCAAATGTTGATTTCATCCCAACAATGTAATGGGAGATTTGGAAGTCTTATCCAAATAGGAGCTGAAAGTCCTTTAAGAGAATTTGGATTAAAACTTTGAGTCCACCTATCAATCCCCACAATGTTGTTATTCACAAGCCAAGGCCCATTGGTTAACAATGATTCCACATGGCTGGGATCATAGAATGAGCAAAGAATCCATCCTTTCCCAAGCATTGTAATATGAAATTTTCCAAAAGCTGACCACTGCTTCCTCAGCTCAAAACATATTGAAGAAAAAGGAATTTCATCACCGAAGACTTTAACTACTAATGAATTCATTAGCTTATTTGAGTTTTCTACCACCTTCTGCTCATGGGGCTTGATTGTTTTACCATCTTCCGATAAGAAATTTCCAAAGTCCAATTCATCAACTCTAATATTTTTTTCTTCTCCCAAGCATTGAGATTATTCCCATTAACTGTTCTTTCAGCTATTTCCACATTCATATTGACACAATCAGCTAATTCGCCATTTTTGCATTTTCGGACTTCATTCAATTCAGAATTTTTAATATTACCAGATGAAGAACAATTGCCTCCTTCATTATCTGCAGCATTCTTAGAAACATTTGCCATAATGTCCATATTGTCTTCCATCTCTTTACAAACCAAATTCCTCTCCTCTGCTTCCACTGAATGATTAGTATCCCTCTTCAAAAGGGTTACAGGGAATTTAACAGAATCAACAAAACTTTGCCTAGCCACCCCATTGGAACATAAATCTTCAGAATTGCCTTCTTGCAAGATACCTTTACCCTTTCCGACCACTTCAGATTCCTTCTTTTTCATCAGTAATCCTCCCTCGTTAATCAACAAGGGCTTGTTCGCTATAACATTAGCTCTGTTGAACGACGTAAATCCATCTCCGAAAGCTGGGGGAGATGTCGAAGCTCCAAGAACAACACCAGACAATGATCGTCCAGATGAACGATGATCTTCAGGAGGTGCGCCGGAAAAAGATGGCCGACGACCGTTGATAGCCATCGGAAATCCACAAATCCCACGATTTAAAATTTCAAAATTTTACTTCAAAAAAACTAGACTCTCTCTCTCTTAGAAAGGAGTGATTCAAAGTCATGCCTTATATCAATGTGTTTGGTTCTACAATGTTGGATAGGATTTTTAGAAATATATATGACACTATTATTATCACACATAATTGATATTGTGCCTACAAGTAATCCCAAATATTGAATCTATTATTTTAATTAAAGGACTTGGGCCACACAACTTCCTAAGGCTATGTATTCAGCTTTTCTTTTTTTTTGAAGGGATGCATATAGAATTAATAAAAGAAAAAATAATTACAAACTAGAAAGTAAAAGCAAAACAAGCCCTTTGAATCTATCATAATGGATGTGTGATATACTAATTCCCATTTTAAACCCGTTGGGGTGATGGGAACACCAAATATTTAAACAACCTAAAAGGTTGGTTAGTCTCCCAGAGTTCCCAAAAGGTAGAAAATGCAAACTAAAAAGAATCCCATATATCATTACTTTAAATCCAAAGAGGCAAAAAGAACTAACACAAAAAACAAAATAACTAAAAACAACTACAAGAGCAGTACACATAACAACAACTAACTCAGAAGAACTCCTAACAAGAATCTAAAAACCACCAACGAATCCACAAAAGTGCCATCTAGCTTTAGATTAGAAACACCATCCTGAGTCTCCAAGTCTTTAGTACCCACAAACCCTGCATCCTTCAAGAGAACTGCCAACAAGTCTTAAATTTTTTAAAGCAAACCAATAATGTTTGAAGCCTTTGAAAGACTAGCTCCCATGGAAGAACCAATCTCCACCATCAGAAGCACAACATAAACCATGACAACCTTGCCACGAACCTCTTGAAAGAAAACACCTTCTCTAACCATAAGCATATACAACGTGGAAGTTCACTTCATCCCATCACCAGAATAAGGAAGACACCAAAAATCTTCCAAGAAAAGACAATACAAATGTAGTCAAAAAACCTAACACTTCCCCTTACAAAATTAGTACCAGCAACCTCCATGGCAGTACCATCTAAAAGTTTGTTAGGGATGTTAAGCCCTATGAACTTAGTCCAAAGCTAACCAAGAGGGGGGTGAATTGGTATTTTAAAAAAAAAAAAATTTCACAAAGAGTAAAAACACATAAACCAAAATCACACCACGAGAAAAATAAATGCGGAAATTAAAATGCGGAAGCAAGAAAACAAGAACACATAAATTTATAGTGGTTCGGTCAACTCGACCTACATCCACTCTCCGGAGGCGCCCTCCGAGTATTTCACTACAAACGTGACTCTCCTTTATCCCCCACAGCTAGGAGAAGAAGCCTTTACAAGAACCTCCTTTTTGCCACCCCGACAAGGCAGAGAACCTATCTCCTTTTGCTTCCTCCTGAAGCTGGCACAGAACCACATCCAAAAGCTAACTCCTTACCTCTACCGACCCTTCCACGGATGAGAACTTCTAGACGAAGAAGAAGCAGAGTGATCCTTGAAGCAACCCTTGTGAATCCCCTCACAAGCTCCCCCTCATAAGATCCTCTCTCTCTCCCTATCTCTCTTTCTCTCCTCAAGCCCTTCTCAGGTCAAGGCAGCAGCCAAAGGTTTTTTTAAAACATTGAACAAGAGCTCTTAAATAGAAGAGCTTCAAAGGAGCTCATTAATTGCAAGTTGCCGACAATATCGTCCAGGCCGATATGGACATCGGCCTGGCCGATCAGTACAAATCTCAGAAGATCGACCAGAGCATCGCCCTGAATGCGAACTGGATGATTTAAAATTAGCTTGATCGTCCAGGCCAATCTCACGATCATCTCGGTCGATCAATTCAAATCAGAGGAAAATCGCCCGGAGCATCGCCCTGAATTCGAGTTGGCCGATATTTATCGTCCTGAAGTAACTAATATTTTTTGAATAGATCGTCAGATCGTCCTGGCCGATCCTGAGATCGTCCAGGACGATATGATCGTATCAATCATCCTTAATTACTCCCTTGATTTCCTGATCAATTAAGGCATAATTTGTGAATATCGTTGAGGCCGATCAATGATCGTCCTGGCCGATAATTTAAAAATACAGTATACCTTAATTATCTGTGGCAACAACTTCTTTCTATTTTGAGCTTATCATTCTGGCGGATAAACGTATCGTCCACACCGATCTGTTAATGACGGCTGCCTTAATTAAGAATCCTTATTTAGACTTTCTATTTTAAGCTTGATCGTCCAGGATGATGTAAATATCGTCCTGGCCGATATGAGTAAAAATAGAAATTCTAAGTCTCTCAAGTGTGTGTGTGTGTGTAGGGTTACTTAGCATCAGTCTCTTTGACAATTACAAATAGACTCAAGAAGAGAAAAAACAAAGTATAGACTGACTCAACCCTAGACCTACGCAATCTTGAACTAGCTTCATCTGTTCGTCCGATCTTCGATTCCTGAAAAGTTAGAAGCAACATGCAGTCCAAGAGAATCAATAGTGTTTGTCAATCATCAAAACATAAGTCATGAAAATAGATTTGCAACACCATCCACAAGAAATCCCATATAAGGGGTAAGTTCCCATTCCAAGACATCCAAAAACCCTTTAGGAAGACAATTACTCTCTTCTTTATCCAATCCAGTAGAAAGACTCCATGAGGCTGCATTAACGATCAACTCCAGCGAATAACCTTGAACCATCATCGTGCCAACAAGAGGTTCACCAGACATACTGTCAATTGCATTCTCAAGGACCTTGAAACAAATTCCCTTAGAAGAACTAATAATTGCTGAAGGATTGAAAAGAAAACCACCAATTGTTCTACCAAAAAGTAAAACTCTATTAAAACTTCCAACACTATCCATCCAAAAATCTTCACATTGGCATGCCAAGAATTCAATATAAATGATATGCTTCACTACAGCAGAACCCCTATAACTACCACCAAGCAAGAAGCAGTACAAGAACAACTTTGGACACAAATGCAAAAAATTGAATCCCCAAAACCTCTGCCACACAAACCTTCATCAAGCATATCGCGCCAATGGACAAACACTGTCAAAATGATGGTCCGCTCAACTTCGATATAAAGGATTCCAAAAAAACCACATTTTCTCCAAATCTAGAACAACCAAAAACCACACAAGAAGGGATCAAAAATTACCCCAAAGGAAATATCAAATCAAGAACAACTAATAGAAACACCAAGCCTATAGAGAACCTTTTCCAAGATATTCTCCATCCAAAACAACCTCAGAAATTCTGCAAAAGCAAAATCACATTCATCCCAAAACAAATCAGATTTGAACAGGATTGAAAAACCATTCCAAGAAAATCTAACAGCCATTACAGGCCGACGTAGAACCTTTGAATGCCAAAGGTCAACCAAATGCCCATTCAAACAATTTGGTCTACCAAAAACAGCTACATCCAGAATCAAATCAACTCTGTAATATGAAAAAGAGATCCACCTAGGCCCTCTGTCGGCCACACCAGACTGACAGAGAACTTTCGACCTTCAATGCTCCATCAAAATCGCCCTTATAGTGTGGAAAATTGAATAATAATTCTTTATGAATTCAGCTTCTTCTGTGGAAAGTGCAACTGAATTTTATTTACTATTGGACCAGGAAACTAAGGACTATCCTATAAATTGAAATGTTCCATATGTGCTCTTTTTATCCATCCTACACCCTATAAAGTCTAAATTAAAATATCCTATAATCTCAAAAGAAGTGTTATGCCTTGGATACCAGATTCCTAAGTTTTAGGTTCTTAAGAGATATCTAAGGATTCTCTTAACTATAGTCAGGTGTGATTCCTTTAGATAAGACACACACTAAACATTATATCAGGTTTTCTACATGTCAAGTAAAGGAATGATCCATTCATAAGATTTAAAAAGTATATCATAAATATAGATCTGGATAATGAGCAATTCATCTAATACTCCCCTTAGAAAAGGGTGGTGTCTACACTACCCTTAAGAAACTTACTTTCCAATAGGAACGTGCTAAGCCTCTTATACAATTCCCTAGGTGCCTGTTTAAAATCATATTAAGCCTTTTTTAATTTGAAAACATAATTTGAAAATTGGGAAATCTCAAATCCAGGGGGTTTCTCTATAAACACATCTTATTTTATTACCCCATTTAAAAAGGTACTCTTAACATCCATTTGAAAAAGCTTAAATCCCTTATAATAGGCAAAGACTAGTAATACTCTAATCATTTCCAATATAGCTACAGGGGCAAAAGTCTTCTTAAAATTAATCCATTCTATTTCTTCATACCCCTTAGCCACCAATCTTACCTTACTCCTAATCACCACACAAAAATCAATCATTTTTTTCTTAAAGGCCCATTTGGTTCCTACCACACTTTAATCCTTAGAACTTTCTACTAGCTCCCAAACATCATTACTAATAAATTGATTTAGCTCCTCTTACATGGCTAAGATCTAGAATTCATCAGTGAGGGCTTGATTGATGTTGGTGGGTTCAATCATTGATATGAAGGTAGAGTAGTTAACTTCTTTTCTAAGTCTGTGGCTAGTTCTAATAACTTCAAAAGGGTCTCCTAAGATCAATTCTTTAGAATGACTCAAAGAATATCTCTATTCTCTAGACAAAGTATTTTTAGGTTCTACACTTTCCTCTAGATTTGTAGATTCCAATCTTTGGGTGACTTCTACTACCTCTTCTTATTCAACCTAAGACCCTCCAGAATTATCAAATTCATCAAACATAGCATGAGTGGTCTCCTTAACTACTAGTATTCATTTATTGAATACTCTTTAAGATTTCCCAACACATGAGTAATGTAGGACTACTTCTTCATCAGATTTTGGGTCAAACTTTCCAAGTTGAGACTTTCTATTATTCAGAACAAAAACCTTACATCCAAAGACATGAAGTTAAGAAAGGTTGGGTATCCTACCCTTAATGATCTCATAGGATGTCTGATTCAGTTTGAATCTAACATTCACCCTATTCAACATATAATAGGCTGTGTTCAATGATTCAGCCTAAAAGTTTTTTGGATGTGAATACTCAGCAAGCATGGCTCTAATGGCTTCCACTAAGGTCATATTCTTCCTTTCAGCTACCCCATTTACTTAGAGGTCCTAAGACCTGAGAAGTTGAGACTAATCCATTTCACCTCATAGTAAGTTTTAAATATTTCATTTTCAAACTCTCCACCATGATTATTATGAATAGTAGATATATCACAGCCTAGCTTTTTTCTGAATCCAAGTGGAGAATGATTCAAATTCATCAAATGACTCACTTTATGTGACAAAAATATAGTCCAAGTGAACCTTGACTAGTCTTTGATTATTATAAATCCAAAGACCTTTCCCCTTATGCTTGTAGTGCTAATGGGTACAAACAAATCCATGTGAAGGACTTCTAAAGGTTTAGAGGTGCTAATGTTCTTAATGAAATGAAAAGATGATCGCTAATTGACAGGCATCACATAGGTGGTCCTTAGTAAACTCAAGCTTGGGGAATCCTCTTACTAAGTCTTTTTTGGGTTACTTTTCCAAGTGTTTTTGTACTAGCATGGCATAATCACATATGCCACAACCAAGACACATGAATAATAGTTTTTAAATAAAATGAAGTAGCACATTCAATATTATTTAAATCAAGCATGTAAATATTATTGAACCTTTCTCCCTATAAAACAGTGGTGTTATTTAAGCTTATAATGTAGCTATTTGACAAAAATTTTATGTTGAATCCTTTCTCATAGAGCTGACAGATGCTGACCAAGTTATATTTCAAGCCATCAATAAGTAAAATAGTTTCAATCAAAAGACTCTTAGAGTCTTCAATTATACTTATGCCTGCCACTTTCTTAGTGGTGTTATCTCCAAGAGTGACCTTACCTCCAGCCATGGCCTCCAGTGAAATGAATTGATTAGCATATCCAGTCATATGATGTGAGCATCCACTATCCAGGTACCACATGCTATCATAAGATCTTGTGTGAGAGCACACCTACAAAATCATCAAATGTTAGATTTAGGAACCCAAACCAATTTGGGTTCCTTTTTATGAAAAGAAGAATGCAATGAATGTATATTATGCTATAAATCATGCAATTGGTCCTCCATACCAAGTATGTTCTACAGTGAATAGTGCATGTGTGGAAAACATGTCCAGTATGCCACGTGAAAAACATCTAACACCAAGAAAAGGGTTTACTAATCTACTTGGGTTATAGTGCCTCCTCCTAGGTTTAAATGATTCAAGCTATTATGATGTATTGCAAAATTCTTTAAGTGAGAGTCATTTTTTATTTTCATTCAAATAATTTATCTTGATTTGTAAAATTTGGTTTATATTTTTAAGATTTGCATTTTCAACTTTCAAAGCATGCAAATCTAAATTAGTTGCAAGGGTATCTAAGTCCTTATATGCAGTTTTCAGCTCAACATGCAAACTTTTTAGGGAATCATGCTCAATAGTCAATTCAAAATACTTTTTATTCAAAGCATCAAATTCTTCTAATATTGTCACGTGATTGCTATCAAGTGAAAAATATTCTTTAATCAAAATATCATGCTCTTTTTGTAAGTTCAGAAATTCAAGTTTCAGGCTAGCATGCAATTTTTTAAGCTTTCTATATGATGAATATATTTTCTCATAAACATCAAACAATTGATTATATGTTAATTCTCATACCTCTTCTTGGTCAGAACTACCAAGATGTTTATTTTCCATCAAACACAAGTTTGTTGTCTCTTCTTTATCTTTAGTCTCAGAGGAGTCAGATGCCGAATCTACCTAGAAAGCCTTTTGGATCCGTTTCTTATCCTTCCTAAACATGGCTTTCTTCTCACTCTTCACCTTACTTGGGTGATCCTTAAGCATTGGGAAATCAGCTTTTACATCTCCTTGCTTTCTGCATTCAAAATAAATCATATTATAAGAAACTTTAGAATTCTTCCTATTCTTACCTTTGTTCCATTTCTAATGGTGCTTTTATTTCTTCCTTAAGAAGCTCTTGAATTGCCTAGTAATTAAGAAAACATCATAACTTTCAAAACCACAAGAATCAATATATGTATCATTAGTCTTTAAGGCTACAATTTTCTCCATATTTTTCCTCCCTACATCAAGTTATCTTTGGTTTAGTCCTTGCTCGTAAGCAATGAGTCATCCAAGTAAATTATTGATAGAATAAACATTCAAATCCTTAGATTCTATTATAGCAGTAATCTTAGCATCAAAGGAAGAAGGTAAACATCTCAAAATTTTGTTAACTTTCATTTAGTTAGTAAGCCGTCTTCCTAAGGCATACATGGAGGTAACTATTTGTGTAAACCTAGTATACATTTAAAATATTGACTCACTGAATTTCATGCAAAAATGTTGTAGTCACGAAGTAAAATATTCAACCTAAATTGCTTAACTTCACTTGTACCTTCATAGGTAATACATAATCTATCCCAATTTCTTTAGCAGTTGCACATGTTGAAGCACGCATATAATCTTCAAACTTTAGTGCATAGAAAAAATAGTTTAAATATTTTGTATTAAGTTGTGCTAGATCCCTATCATCAAAAGTCCATTTCAAAAATAGAAGTTTAGTATTGATGCCATTTATTTCACATGTTGGTGTAGAATAACCTTCTTTTAAAAACATCCACATGTGATAATTTATATATAGTAAAAGTGGACATGAGAGTTTTCCAAAAATCAGAAGGTATATTATCAAATAATGGTGTTCGAGTAATGGATAACCTTTCGCTATGTTTGGGTTACCAAAGTTAGCTATGGATCAAAATTCAAAAGTTTTCTAAAACTTGATATTATGAATCTTACTCAGATACCACGTAAAAGTTCATGAGGGGTGCTAAATCCTAATAAACTAGTCCCGAGGCTAGCGAGTAGAATTATATATTTAAAAATTTTCTTTAACTAAAATAAAATCATTTTATATCTTATAGCAAAAATAAATTAAATTAATAATTAAAATGATTAATTAGAGATTTCACACAAGTAGTTAATCGTAGTAAAAAAATGGGTAGAAAATAAACAGAAAGAACACACCAGATTTTATAGTGGTTTAGTCAACTTGACCTATATCCACTCCCTATAGTCTCTCCTCTAAGTATTGCATTAAAATCATAGTGATTCTTCTTTTTCTCCCACAATAAGGTTGAGAAGCCCGTATAACTTTTCACCGACCCCGGTGAGGATGAAATCCTTGACCCCTTTTGCTTCCTCCCAAAGTAGGTAGAGAACCAAAACTCCTTTTTCTTCCACCTAAAGTAGATAGAGAACCTTGATCAAATGCTGATGAAGACCACCATAGATCCATTAAGGAGCCAAGGATGATAATTGGAGAAGATGACTTGAATCCTTGCTTGGAGAAATCTTTGTGAACACGTCACAAACTCCCCCTCATAAGATTCTCTCTCTCTCTTTCAAGCTCTCCCTCTCCTTCTCTAAGCTCTCTCAGGTCAGGATAATAGCAAAAGATCCTCTTGTTAGCAATTAAGAGATCTTATAAAGAAGACCTTAATAAATGCCCTAATTTTCAACTTGCTGTTAAAGATCATCATGTACGATCAATATATTTTAACCCTTCCGATCCGGATGATCTGGGTGTGATGTATAATTAGAACACATTATTTATTCTGATCTTCCAATATGATGTGGACATCATCCTGTACAATTAGTTCAAAATCATATATATCATCCAGCACATAGTTTTAAATGTCTAGGAGTACATATTGGATGATGAAGAAATATAACTTATCTTCATGGATGATGCTTGGATCATCTTGTATAATTAGATCAAAATCATTGATTATCATCCAGCATATAGTTCAGTTAGTCTAGGAGATTCAGGAGAAAACTAAGGTTTTTCTTACTAATAGCCTGGGATGATCCTGTGATCATCCAGGATGATATGATTAATCAATCTAACCTTAATTTTTTTCTTAATCACTTAACTAATTTAGGTATGATTGTTAAAAATCTTCTAGGATGATATGGGATCATCCTGTACTATTAGAACAAAATTCTAAAAATAAAATCTTGCCTAAATAACTATAATGGCTAAGTATTTCTTATTTGAGCACATCGTCGAAGATAATGGAAATAACTTCCAAGATGATTTGCTTAAGTAATTTTATAGAATCCAGTTGCCCTAATTAGGATTTCTATTTTTAACTTATCATCCAGGATGATCGAAAATCATCATGTATCCTGTGATCAAAATAAGGAAACCTTAAACTTATAGAATTTCTCTCCATTAGTGTGTGTGTGTGTGAGGTTACTTAGCATCAAGATCCATCCAAGTACATTTGACTCAAGGAAAGATAAAATTTACATTTAAATGGAAAATACAGACTAACTCAATTCTATTCTACCTGATCTTAGCTGATTGATGTTCCAAGTGAACTTGTGGACCTGAAAGGTTAGTGAGCATGGTAAATAAAATAGATATGCATGTATTACAGTAGTCAAAGAATAATAATATTTATTATCATTAAAATTATAGAACTTGGGTCCAAATTTATAGCATAGAGAATATGGATATTATGGCTAAATGTTTTTCTAAAGATGATAATGACACTAGTTACATCAAGTTTTGTTAAGAGAGTTGCTATTTGCATGTTTTACATTCTTACAACTTGTATAGTTTTGATGATTCCAAATATTATTATTTTATGTGTAGTTATCTCCTAAGACTTTTATGGAAAATTTGTTTTTTCTCTTGTGTGTACTAACATTTCAGGAAAATCAAACTCCAGACTACTGAAGACTTCAATTCATATTCAGCATGAGATAGTTTGTAAATTAAAGTTTGTATTTAGCTTTGTATCGAGTTTGAGAGGGAGTGATTGTAATTATGTAGATAACCACACACACACACTTGGGGAATAAGAAATTTATATTGATCGTACGGGACAAACATAGTTCGTATGGGACGATCAAGTAAGTTATCTCTCGGTAGAGCAATGGATAGAACAGGAAGTGAGAAAATTTTTCTAAGTCCTGAACGTCCGGATGAAATTCCATATTCATCCATGGACGAACACCTCTGGATTCTCACCTTACACTGTTCGTCTAGACAAAATTCATGATTCATCTCTGGACAAAATCCTATGGATTTCCAATTTGGTCTGTTCGTCCAGACGAAGTCCAAGTTCGTCCCTGTATGAACTCCTCTGGAGTTTGAGTTTACAATAATCGTCGAGATGAAATTCACTATTCATCTCTAGACAAAATCCTCTGTCCAAAAATCATCCAGGATGAAGCTACGTTCGTCCTAGAACGAAGTGAATCAACACTTCACTTTTCGACATCATTCTAGAGTTTTTGGGAACCGACCTATGAAATAACTATTCGTCTGTAAGAACCTAGTTTGTACGGGATGATGATCGTGTACGAACTCAGTTCATACCAATATTCATTAGGATCTTTTCTGACACCTTAAGTAAAATCATCCAGGATGATCCACGATCGTACGGGACGATCTATTTCGTGTTGACTTGAAAATTTATAGTTTTTGGATAGTTTTTATTGTCTCTTCTATATATAGTGCAATTTTGACTGCCACCAAATCTTTTTGTCCATTGATCTTCGTACCTACTAAAAGAAGAGTCAAGGAGAGAGTATGAGAGAGTGTTCGAAGATGGATTCTTCCTACTGGAGCGTGAAGGCTTCACTTGGAGTTTAAAGGTAAGAGTCTTTGCTTTTGAATTGTGATTACTTCACTCTTTACTTTTTACCTTCTATATTTCATGTGAGGAGATTTTTCAAGGAGATGCGATTCTATGCACACACTTCGAGAGTGTGAACAGACGAAGGGTTCTCTGCCCACACTAGGAGAGTGTGAAAGGATGAACGGTTGTCTACCAATACTGGGGATAGTGTAAAAGGATGACAGTTCTCTACCAAAACTGGGGATAGTGTAAAAGGACGACGGTTCTCTGCCGCACCTGGTAGTGGTGGAAAGAGTTTACTGTAAAGGCTTCTCCGCCTTGTTGTGGGTGCAAAAGGAGAGACACTATTAGTATTAGTGCAATACTCGGAGGGTACCTCTGGGGATTTGATGTAGGTCTGGTTTTGATCGAACCACTATAAATCTTGTGACTTTTATTCTTTACTACTTTTTATTTTCTACTTTTTCTATTCTAAAAATTGTGGTTGAAAAACTATTTCTAAAAATTCATTAAAGTTTACTTTCGATTCAAAATATTCAAACGAGGGATAAATTTTTAAAATACCAATTTAACCCCCCTTTTGGATAGCCTTGGGACATAAGCTTAGGTTTAACAACTTAATTCATAGTGAACGAGTTTCAACAAGTGGTATTAAAGCTTTATTTCAAAATTATAAGTTTAAACTACTTTTTAATTAATATAGATGGCTACATTTGGAAACCGAAACACACCTGAGGGTTACTCAATAACTAGATTTCCACTGTTTGACAATATACCTTTTGATTTTTGGAAAACTCACATGTCTACTTTTTTACAGTCACTTTATTATCGTATGTGGATCTTAATCCAGGAAGAATATACAAAACCAACTAGATTAGTTGACGGAGTTAGAGTTGAAACACCTTTTGCAGACTGGACAGTAGAAGAATGTGACTTAGAACAACTAAACGCCAAATGCTTGAATAGTTTCTTTTGGGCTTTAAAATCTGAATACTACATGCGGGTTTCCACTTGTAAAAGTGGAAAGGACATATGAGATAGACTTTGTATAACATATGAGGGGACTAATGAGGTTAAGCAATCTAGACTTAATATCTTGTTACATGATTATGAATTATTTTGTATGAACCCTAATGAATCCATTTCTGATATGTACACAAAATTTACACAAATAGTCACCTCTTTGCATGCACTGGGTAAGGAACTAACGAATGCTAAAATGGTTAATAAGATTCTTCATTATTTGCCTACTGTATATGATGCTAAAATTACTGCAATTATAGAGTCTAAAGATTTAAACATTTACTCTATTGACAATCTTCTTGGTTCGCTAATTGCTTACGGGTAAGGAGTTAGCCAAAGAAAGATTGATGAAGGTGAACCACGAAGGGAGAAGAACATAGCACTAAAAGTGGAAGAGTCTGAGAGTGAACACTCACAACCTTAGGATGAAGACAACATCGCATTGATGACTAGATAGTTCAGAAGCTTTCTGAAGAGGAAGCAGAAGAGACGTCAGCAATGGAATAGAGATAAATTTAATAGAAATGACAAGGTTTCAAATGATGTGATTTGCTATGAGTGTAGGAAACCTGATCATATCAAAACTGATTTCCCAAAACTCAAAGCCACTCCTAGCAAGGAGAAGGTAGAGGAGAAACTAATTGTAAAGAAGGGCAAGAAGAAGTTTCAAAGAGCTTTCTAGGCGGACTCGGCTTCAGATTCATCAGAGACTGAAAAGGAAGAACAAGTCACTAATCTTTACTTAATGGTCGATAGTC
>NW_021318891.1:183002-197416 GCF_001605985.2 Dendrobium catenatum
TAGTTAGGGTGTAACAACTAGGTGTGGATTAAACAAGGATGCCAATCATTCAGACTATAGAACCCAAAAATATTGATCAAGCACTTTCGGATGAATTTTGTATTTTGGTCATGTAAGAATAGTTGAATCAATTTATAAGAAATAAAGTTTGGGAATTAACTACATGGCCAAAGGATCAAAGTGTAGTTGGAACTAAGTGGGTATTCAAAAATAAAATGAATGACTCAGGAGTGGTCATTAGAAATAAGGCTAGATTAGTTGTTAAGGGGTATAATCAGATTGAAGGGATTAATTTTGAGGAGACTTTTGCCCCTGTAGCTAGACTTGAAGTAATTAGGGTTTTGTTAGCCTTTGCCTATTTTAGAGGATTTAAATTATTTCAAATGGATGTAAAAAGTGCCTTTTTAAATAGGGTAATTGAAGAGGATGTTTTTGTAGAACAACCTCTGGGTTTTGAAAATTCTAAATACCCAAATCATATTTTCAAGTTGAAAAAGGCATTATATGGATTAAAAAAGGCACCTAGGGCTTGGTATAAGAGGTTGAGCACCTTCCTACTTGAAAGATCTTTTGAAAAAGGAAGTATGGATATAACTCTTTTTTTGAAGAAATGTGAAAAGGATATACTCATTGTTCAAATTTATGTGGATGAAATCATTTTTGGATCTTCAAATAAAAATCTTTGTGAAGATTTTTCTAAAACAATGAGTAGTGAATTTGAAATGAGTCTAATGGGAGATTTGAGTTATTTTCTACGATTTAGCATTAAGCAAATTAAGGAAGGCACATTTCTTAGTTAGTCAAAGTATGTTAAGGACATCCTCAAAAGTATGAAATGGACAATGCTAAACCTGTTAGTACACCAATGAGTTCCTCAGTTCAGTTGGATAAGGACCCTAAGGGAAAATCTGTTGATCAAATGAAATTTAGAGGGGTAATTGGATCTTTATGTTACTTGACTGCTAGACGACTCGATATCATATTTAGTGTTTTCTTATGTGCTAGATTTCAATCAGATCCAAAAGAATCACATTTGAATGCAGTGAAAAGAATTTTAAGATATTTATTAGGAACTCAGAACTTAGGAAACTGGTATCCTAAGTTTAGCTCTATATTTGAAATAATTGGTTTTTCAGATTCTGACTTTGTAGGTTGTAGGGTGGATAGAAAGAGCACTTCTGGAAGATGTCAATTTATTAAAAATTCTCTAGTCTCATGGTCCAGTAGAAAATAAAATTCAATTGCCCTATCTACTACAGAAGCTGAATACATTGCATTAGGAAGTTGTGTGGCACAAGTACTTTGGTTGAAACTACATTTGATTGATTTAAGATTGACTATAGGCACTATTCCAATTTATTGTGATAACACCAGTGCTATTTGTATTTCTAAAAAACTTATTCAACATTCAAGAACCAAACACATAGATATAAGGCATCATTTCATAAGGGATCATGTATCCAAAGGAGAAATTGAACTCAATCATATTTCTACTAAAAATCAACTTGCAGACATTTTTACAAAACCTTTTTGGCCATTGATACTTTCAGTGCATTAAGAACAAAGCTTGGTGTGATTGATTTGAGTGCTTAAATAAAAATATTTTTGCAATATTGATGTTTATTTTCTAGTTAAATGTTTTTGTGTTCTTTATGAGTTTTTTATTTTATTTGTGTGATTTTTTTTTCTTTTAGAGTTTGTTGCATTTTCTTTTATTTAGATGTTTTTATATTGATATCTTGAGTTAGATTATAATTTTATCATATTGATATCAATATATGATATTGTGTTTTTGGCTTAAATATTATTGAAATGTGTGGTAGCATTATGAAAATCATTAGATTTTTTAATCTTAATAGTGTTATATCTTGAATTGTAAGTTAAAATTAAATTCAATAGAAAATCTAATTTTTCTAAATTTAGGTTTTGCTTATAACTTGATGTTATTAAGATTATCAATCCATATCTCTTATTTAGACTACATTATTGTTAATATTATATTTGCAAGTGTGATGTTTTTCTTATTTTGTATTTCACCTATCAATTAATATTTATGCACTTAGAAAGATTTGAAATTTTAGATTATTGTTTTTTGGAAAGAATACGATTACTATTGAAAATTGTAAAAATGTACAAATATCAAAAGTAATGCGCAAAGGTTCGCAATGTGAAAAAGAGGTAAAAATAAGCCCAAAGTGAAAAGATGCACAAAAATATGCCACAAATTTGAAAAAGACGTGCAAAGCGACACATGTGGTAGTTATTTCTTTCCGTACTCTTTTAATCTCTTAATTCAAATTTATCTTATTTTCATTTATATTTCATATTGAAATTTGAAATATATAATTTTTTATTCATCCTTCTTGCAATGATTTTCTCTATATTAGTGTCTAAATTGAACCATGCTTTTGATAAATTTTTTTTATTATCTAAGTTATATCTCTTCTTAAATTCTATGAATTTTTATGAATTTCCTAATGTTTTAATTTTATTTGCATAACTTATTTAAATCACTTTCAAGATTAAATTATCAATTGCTTTTTATATCTCTGCTTACATTTCAAGTCTTTTTCTTCTTAACTTTTTGCTGTTATCAAAAAGGGGGAGAAATTGTTTGTTCGTTCATATCATTTTGTTTTATGTGATCATTTTGTTTTGTATAAAATTTTGAAAACTAAAAATTGTGATTCGTTCATTCGTATCGTTGTGTTTTGTGTAATTATTTTATTTTTGCATAAACTTTTGAAAAACAAAATTTTTTTTTGCTTCAATGCCTCTTTATTTTCACGTGTTCATCAATTCAGGGGGAGTTTAGGAGATCCTTAGAATTTAAAATCCTACAAACAATAATTATTTTTTCATCATCAAAAAGGGGGAGATTGTTAAGAGAGTTGATATTTGCATGTTTTACATTCTTGCAATTTGTATAGTTTTGATGATTCTAAATATTATTATTTTATGTGTAGTTATCCCCTAACACTTTTATGAAAAATTTGTTTTTGCTCTTGTGTGTACTAACATTTCAGGAAAATCAAACTCCAGACTACTTAAGACTTCAATTCATATTCAGCATGAGATAGATTGTAAATTAAAGTTTGTACTTAGCTTTATATTGAGTTTGAGAGGGAGTGATTGTAATTGTGTAGATAAGCACACACACACTTGGGGAACAAGAAATTTATATTGATCGTACGGGACGATCAAGTGAGTTATCCCTCGGTAGAGCAATGGATCGAACAGGAAGTGAGAAAATTTTTCTAAGTCCTGATCGTCCGGACGAAATTCCATATTCGTCCCTGGACGAACTCCTCTGGATTCTCACCTTACATTGTTCGTCCAGATGAAATGCATGATTCGTCTCTGAACAAAATCCTCTAGATTTCTAATTTGGTCTGTTCATCCACACGAAGTTCAAGTTCATCCCTGGACAAACTCCTCTGGAGTTTGAGTTTACACTAATCATTGAGATGAAATTCACAATTCATCTCTGGATGAAATCCTCTGTCAAAAAATCATCCAGGATGAAGATACGTTCGTCCCAGAACAAAGTGAATCAACACTTCACTTTTTGACGTCGTTCTAGAGTTTTTGGGAACCGACCTATGAAATAACTATTCGTTCATACGAACCTAGTTCGTACGGGATGATGATCCTGCACGAATTCAGTTCATATCAATATTCATTAGGATCGTTTCTGCTGCCTTAGGTAAAATTGTCCAGGATGATCCACGATCATACAAGACGATCCATTTCATGTTGACTTAAAAATTTGCAGTTTTTGGACGATTTTTATTTTCTCTTCTATATATAGTCCAATTTTAGCTGCCACCAAATCTTTTTGCCCATTGATCTTCATGCCTACTAAAAGAAGAGTCAAGGAGAGAGTATGAGAGAGTGTTCGAAGAAGGATTCTTGTTACTGAAGCATGAAGGCTTCACTTGGAGTTTAAAGGTAAGAGTCTTTGCTTTTGAATTGTGATTACTTCACTCTTCTCTTTCTACCTACTAGATTTCTTGTGAGGAGATATGTCAAGGAGATTCGGTTCTCTACTGACACTTGGAGAGTGTGAACAGACGAAGGGTTCTCTGCCCACACTAGGAGAGTGTGGAAGGATGAATGGTTCTCAGCCAACTTTGGGGATAGTGTAAAAGGACGACGGTTCTCTGCCAACACTGGGGATAGTGTAAAAGGATGATGGTTCTCTGCCGTACGTGGTAGTGGTGGAAAGAGTTTGTTGTAAAGGCTTCTCGGCCTTGCTGTGGGTACAAAAGGAGAGATACTATTGGTATTAGTGCAATACTCGGAGAGTGCCTCCGGGGAGTGGATGTAGGTCTAGTTTTGACCGAACCACTATAAATCTTGTATCTTTTAATCTTTACTGCTTTTTATTTTCTACTTTCTCTATTCTAAAAATTATGGTTTAAAAACTATTTCTAAAAATTCATTAAATTTTACTTTCGGTTCAAATTATTCAAAAGAGGGATACATTTTTAAAATACCAATTCACCCCCCATCTTGGATAGCCTTGTGACATAAGCTTAGGTTTAACAACCTAATTCATAGTGAATGAGTTTCAACAAGTTTTATAGTAGGAGAGGTAGGAAAAATAAGAACATCATTTTATAATCTCTTAGAACCACCCAATCACATACTTCTCATTAATTTTATTTTTATATTTAATTCTATTATTTGGAATGTTAGGAGCATTGGGTGTCCCTCTTCTATGTTAAGAGTTAAGAACTTATGCCATGTTTATAATGTTTATATTCTTCTTTTGCTTGAACCTCTTATTTCATCTGCTAAATTGGTTTGTACTGCTAGATTTTTGGGTTTTAAGTATGTTATTTCAAAGGTGGCTAATAAGATTTGGGTGTTTTGGAAGGATCCTGTTAGAATTGATGTTATTAGAGATTTCACTCAAGTATTGCATTGTAATGTTGAAGTTTTAAATTTTCATTGTTGTGCCTCTTTTATTTATGCTACTTCTTCTTGGTATACTAGCAAATTACTTTGGGAAAATCTCAATAACTTCCATAGTATTTGTAATTTACCCTGGCTTGTTGGAGGTGATTTTAACACTATTTCTAATTCTTCTAAACATATGAGGGCTCTTCTCCTTACAATTGGTCTATGGAAGATTTTAATAACATGATTATGGACTATAATTTAATTGATATTTATTTTTTTGGTAATAAATTTACTTGGAACCGGGGTCACTTATGGAAACGGTTGGATCAGGTATTTTTTAATGTCTTCTAGGTTAATTCTTTTAGTTCTATTATTGTTGAGCATCTTAGCAGGACTTTCTCTGACCATTCCCCCTTGTTAATTAGCCTTAAGACTAAGCAAATTAATACTTCCCCTCAATTCAAATTTCAAAACATATGGTTACTCCACGATTCTTTTTTGAATTTGGTTCAAAAAATTGGCAAGCTCCTTTACATCCGAATAACTCTATCTTTGGCATGAATAGACTTTAGTTTAAGATAAATAAGCTTAAGTAAAATTTAAGTTGGCGGAATCATCACATTTTTAAAAATTTATTCTTTAATATTTTGAAATCTAAGCAATAAGTGAACACTTATGAAACTAACTATCAATTGACTCCTTCTGATGTTAACTTCAACTTATTGCGGGATGCTAAAGAATGCCTTTTTAAATTACAAGCTTAAGAGGAAGCTTTTTGGAAACAAAAAGTTGCTGCAAAACACCTTGTTGAAGGTGATAAAAATACTAAATATTTCCATGCTTTCGTTACGAGGAAACAGGCCAAAAATTATATTACTAATATTCATTGAAAGGATGGGTCTATGACTGAGGATTGCTTGGAAATTACTAATTTAGCAATTCAGCATTTTCAAAAATATCTCAATAAGGTTTTTATTCCTGGTCATATTAATAACCCTTCTATTATTCCTAACTTTATATCTCAAGAGGATAATGAGTTTCTTTCTAAACCTCCTTCTTTAGAGGAAGTTGAAGAGATTGTTCAAGACGTGAATGGTGATTCTGTGGCTGGGGCGGATGGCCTCGCCACTAAGTTTTTTTAAAAAACCTAGCATATTATTAGTAATGATCTTTATTCTACTATTATGGATTTTTTTGCTGGTAATTTTATTCCTAGGTTTTTTTACTTCTACTTCTATTATGCTTATTCCCAAAGACAACTATGTTATTAATTGAAATGACTTTAGACCTATTAGCTTGTGCACCTTTTTTAATAAATTGATTTCTAAAATTCTTATAAGTCATTTAACTTCTATTTTACCTTCAATTATCTCTCCTTTTCAAATGGGTTTTGTGAAAGGGAGGGCCATTGCTGATAATATTCTATTAACCCAAGATTTTTTTCAAGACCTGGATATTAGGGTGAGAGGTGGCAACTTGATTTTGAAACTCTATATTTTTAAGGATTATGACAACATTGAATGAAACTTTCTTTATAATGTTTTGCAATTTTTTGGTTTTGATTCAGTTTTTATCAAGCTTATTAGAAATTGCATTGAAGGTTCATAATTCTATATTATTGTTAATGGTAAAAGTATTGATTATTTTAAATCCTCTCATGGCTTAAGATAGGGTGACCCGATCTCTCCTGCCCTCTTCATTATTAAGGTTGATAACTTATCTAGAGGCCTTACCAACCTCTTTGAGAATTCTCCTAGCCTCTACTTTACTACTTTGGGTGGTTTTCCTATCTCTCACTTTATGTTTTACTGATGACTTTATTATTTTTATGAATGTTTCTGTTAACAGGATTAAAAAACTTATGAATTTTCTTCATCAATTTAAAATGGTTAATGGTCTCTCTCTGAATAAAATAAGTGTTGTTCTATTGCCTCCAAGAAAGTGCATAATGACCGTATTTTGTCTATTAAAGATTTAACTAGTTTTGTGCATGGTTATTTACCTATTAGGTACCTTAGGGTTCCCCTTTTTAAAGGTAGAAAGAAAACTTTTCTTTTTGATGATTTAATTACCATTGTGCAAAATAAACTTTTTTCTTGGGATTCTAATCTTCTAATTTTTTGGGGTAGATTAATTCTTATCAAAAGTATCATTTGTTCCTTACCTGTTTATATTTTTCAAAATATTCTTTCTACTCAAGAGGTTTGCAATAGAATTGATAAACTTATCAATATATTTTTCTGGAAAGGGGCTAGTAGTAATGCAAATATTCATCTAGTCTACTTAAGATAATTGTTATGGTATGTTGGCTGAAGGGGCCTTGAGATATAAACGTATGAATGGTTTGACCTATGCTTTTTCTTTCAAACTTTGGTACAACTTTCATGCTAAAGTGATCCTTTGGGCTAATTTTATGTTTGTTAAGTATTGTGTGGGTAAACACCCGACTACTTGCTATTTTAATTGAGGTGATTCTAAAGTGTGGCAGAGACTTTGCAATGTTAAATGTGCTGTTGAGCCCTTCATCTATTAGGGACTTGGTGATGGTAATATTTTCTTTTGTCAAGATCATTGGTTGGGTGACCATTCTATTAATTCTATTATTAACTCCTCTTCCACTGCGGCTATTAAGGTGAATTACTTTATTATTGATAAATATTGGGACTATGAGAAACTTGCTAATGTTATTCCTGACTTTATTATTCAATAAATTCTGAACTTGTCCCTAAATACTGACTCTAATGATTTACTTATTTGTGATTTATCCAAAGATGGTGGTTTTAGATTAAAGGATGCTTAGCATGCCTTTAGATCTAAGAAGTAGGTTACTAATCTTTTCTCTATGCTTTGGCATAAGAGTATTCCTTCTACAGTGGTTATTTTTGTCTAGATAATTCTTTATAAGTTCATTCCGACTGATGATAACTTAATTCAAAGAGGTTTTATTTTGCCGTCCAAATGTCAATTTTGCTATCATGTGGAGAATATGCATAATGTTTTTATCTCTGGTCCTTTAGATATTAAAACTTGGGTTTACTTTGATGACATGTTTTAATTGAATTATTTTAATGCCAATTTGCCTATAAATACATTGCATAATTCCTACTCTATTAATACTGAAAGCCATATCAAAAATATCATTCCTTCTCTCATTTTATGGTACTTATGGTTGGATAGGAATAATTATCTTTTTAATGGTGTTAGTATGAATCATCATAAGATTGCTTAAAATGTGAAAGACAAGGTTTTGGCTCTTTATTCTATTAAGTTTCTTTGTATCAAGAATTTTAAAAATTATCTTGATGTTGTGTCTGCTTTAGGTCTTAAGTTGGAGGTTGATCATACTTCAAATGAACCTAGGTTTATTTATTGGAACAAACCCCCGAATAACTTTTTTAACTTAAATGTGGGAGGTGCTATCATTGGGTCTGCTTTGGGTTATGGTGGGGATAAAATAGTAATAGTAGTTTAATTATGGCTTTCATTGGTCCTTAATAGAATTATGATGTGACTTATGCTATCATCTTGGCTATTCTCCATGGCTTAAGATTATGCATTTATCTTGACTTAACTAATATTGGTATTGAAGTTGATTCCAATTATAATTTTTAGTTTTTAAATTTTGATGTTGACACAGTGTGTAATCCTACTTTTTTTTATCTGGTGAGGGATATTAAGAACTTATTGATGTTTATGAACTACTCCTTCTATCATGATGACATGGAGGGAAATGCTAGTGCTACTTGGCTTGCTAATTGGGGGTCCGGTTTCTAATATTTCTCTGATTTGGTTGACAATAACCTCCTTGCTCTGCAGAAAGGGATTTTAAGATTAGACCAAATTGGTATACGTTATGTTTCAATTTAATGTTTATTGTTGGTTGGAGCCTGGGGTTTTCCTTTCTTTACTTTTCGGTGTTGGCGCTCTATTGGTTTTCCTGTGTTGTTTTTTCTGTCACCTGCTCATTTTTTTCCGGTGGCTTCCTTGTCCCTCAACCTTGGTTCGTTTCTCCTAGTTTACTCGGGTTTAGTTTTCTTATTTTTATTGATGTTAGGTGTACTAGTGTGACCTTGTCTGATTTTTTCCCTTATTTTTTTAGTTTGTGGTTCCCTGCTACTCGGTGCTATTATCTTTTTCCCTGTCTATTAGGGAGGGCTTTTTCTTTCTTAAGGATTTTCTTGGGTGTTTGGTTGTGGCTCATATGGAGTTGGTTTTGGCTCTTGTCATTATCGCCAGTGTGCTTGGTGGGGCAAGTGTTGGAGGGTGTCTCTTTGGTCCTTTCTACCTTGATTTTCTTTTATTCTCTACTAATTGGGGTTCTGTTGTTGTGTCAGCTAGAGTTTGGCTTTGCTGGACTATTTCTTTTTCCTAGGCTTGATGCTTTCCTGTGCAGTGTGGTGGGGTTTTCTTTTTTTGTGGAATCTAGCTGGTTTTTTCCTGGTTACTCTATTTTTTGGTTCCTTACTTGTTTGGTTGGGGCTTTCCTTTCCTCTCATGTGCTGAGAGCTTTGTTGCTCATTCTTTTTTGTATTTCTGGTTGTTGATTATAATGTTGAGTGTCACTTCTTTCTATGGCTTGGGGACTTGTGGTTAGACCTGTCAATTTTGGGTTACGGGTCGGGTTGACCCGAACCCGAAACTGACCCAGCATTATTCGGGTTCGGGTTGACCCGACCCGGTTTTTCAAACGGGTCAATTTTCGGGACCCGAACCCGACCCGCTTCGGGTTCGGGTCAACCCGACCCGACCCGCGTAGCCGCGGGACGGAACACGGGTTTTCGGGTTGACCCGACAACCCGTCGGGTCAACCCGAACCCGACCCGTTTTTGTAAATGGGTCGGTTTCCCGGACCCGAACCTGACCCACTTCGGGTTCGGGTCAACCCAAACCCAAAAATTTTTGTGTCGGGGTCGGATCGGGTTTTCGGGTCGGGTCCAATATTGACAGGTCTACTTGTGGTGTTATGGCTGCTTTCCTACCTGTGAGTTGGTTTTGGTTCTACTTCTTTAACTTCTAGGTGAGGTAGCTGTTAAGTAGTTTCAAGATGTTTGTTCGATTCTGATTGGTCTGTCTTTTAATTTAACTAATGTTGATATGGATATGTACTTGGTTTATCATCTAATTATTTTTTGGTTATATTTGTGCTATGCCTATTTTGTCTGTCATCCTTTTTATTAGGAAATCTTTAGTGCAAATGTTTGAAGTGGTGGCACCGTGGAGCTTCTTTCTATTTTTTTTCTTTGTTCCTTCTTTTTAGTTGTTGTTTCTTGAGCATTGTAGATTGTACTAAGGTATTTTTGTAATTTGAGTGGTAGGGAACTCGAGCTCTTAGTATTTTTTTCTTTTTCTTGTAGCTCATTCGAGCATTAGCAAGCATGAGTTCCCTTTAAGGACTGTGTTTTCCTTTTTATTAATTAACGTGTAGCCTCTCTATGGGTTTCTCATAAATAAAAATTACTATAGGAAGCTGTATTCTTTCAAATATCTTTGAATAACTTCTTTCTTCTTAACTCAAAACTTTAATTACTGAAATGGCTTGAGGTAGCAAGCACGATCGACTGACCCAAGGAAGTTCTTCCTCTCATCGCCTTGTTAATAACCATTCTTAGTCCACAAAATATGAAGCAGTCTATTATTGGTACAAAGACTTTTGCATCACCCCATCTAGAATGCTAAACTAATAAGCCCTAAACTATCCAATGCTTAATCTTTTTGCATCCACCACTATGTAATTCTTGCTTACAATGCCTTTTACCTTTAATTTTGAACTCCTTCATGACTTTTTTGAAAACTTAATAATTAGTGCCAATGTTCCCACCATGTAATCTTATGTTCGTAGAAGACCCATAAAAATAACCATGGAAGACTTAGGTGAATATATCCACATATCCATGGAAGGACCTCGACCCCAATCAATGGATTATAATAGAGACTTTCATTAGAGTATGGTAATTTAACTATTAGAAATATTACATTAAATAAACATCAACCCTGGGTCCACTCTTTAAATCAAAATGTATGTATTATCTAGAATGTCCATTAAACCTCAATCATTTTTAAAGTTGGAGATTGCATAAATATTACCCCACTTTTTTCCTTAGTTACCTACTTTATTACGTCTAAAACATAATTTGATAAAGCTCAAATGATTATTGATTACATTTAAAATCTTATTCCTATTCTTCTTTATTTCACTAGAAGGAAGTATAACATTACTCTTGGTTATGTCATTGCCTACATCCTAGACAAAAAATATGAGCTTAAATATCCTGTTATTGTTGATCATTTCTCAATTTTCTACACCAGCCGCTTCTTCCATGTAAATTTTCATCATCCCCAGAAGCATGAGCAAGAAGAAGAACCTTAATTTGATTTTGGTTCAAGCTCGTCCTGTAGAAACACCTACACTAGAGCCAACACCAGCACCAGTGCTAACACCTGCACCAGCATAATACCCATAACCCAATGTGGAGTTGATATAGCATTTTAATCTATTAGAGTCTTGAATGGATAGCATACTCAGTAGTAGTAGCATAAACACAAGGTGGATATGTCTTGGTTTGGTGAACATTTTTTATCTTTTCATAAATATTTCCATCATTCACCACCTGATCAAGGGCCTTCCTACTTTTAGAATATGTGTTTTTGCTTTATGTTTTTTTTTTCTCTATTTTAAAATTTTTTTCCTGTGTTTTTAATTGATCCTCCTTTTTTTTTAAAGGGGAGTAATAGTTGTGTTGTATGTGTATTTATTCATCTTTATTATGTAGTTCATTTTATGCGTCTTATATTTATAGTGCACTTTTACTTTTACATTTAGCATAAAAATATTAAAAATATTAAAAAAATAAAAAGTTCAATTAAAAATTATCTCACCCCTATTTTCAATTATACCACTTAGTGAGAGGGAGATTTGGAGAAAAAGATTAACTTGCATTTCAAACCGAAAAGGTTTGTCATCATCAAAAAGGGGGAGATTATTGAAATCCAAGATCTCTAGCTTATAATTTTGATGATGAAAGTTTGATAGGGATGTTAAGCCCTTATGAATTATCCCAAGGCTAACAAAGAGGAGGGGGGGTGAATTGGTATTTTAAAAATATCTAAATCAAAACACAAACTAAAATCAAGGTTCACCACAAAGAAAATCAAAGTATGGAAATTAAATGTGGAAAAAATAGTAATAAAGAACACATAAATTTATAGTGGTTCGGTCAACTTGACCTACCTCCACTCCCCGGAGCCTCTGCTTTGGGTATTGCACTAAACTCAGTGACTCTCCTTTTGCTCCCACATCATGGAAGAGAATCCTTTATATACCTCCTTTCCATAGGCACTAGTGAGGCAGAGAACCCGACACCTTTCGCTTCCTCCTGAACCAGGCAGAGAACCCAACTCCTTTTGCTTCCTCCTGAAGCTGGTAGAGAACCTTGATCAATTGCTTAAGTGGATCTCTCTTGAATCGCTAAGGACTAGGGATGACGATTGGAGAAGACGACTTAGATCCTTGCTTGGAGCAAACTTTGTGAAACCCCTCTCAAACTCCCCCTCACAGGATCCTCTCTCTCTCTCCCTTTCTTTGCCTCTCCTCTTCGCTCTCTCAGGTCAAAACAGCAACAAAAGATACACTATTGGGTAAAATAATAGGTCTTTTATAAAAGAGCTTCAAAATAGCTCTTAATTACAACAAACTGACTTTATCGTCCAGGACAATCTAAATATCGTCCTGTATGATCAGTACAAATTTAGCTCAATCAATCAAGATGATTTACGAAGATTAGAAGGTAATTTGTTCATATTGTCTAGGATGATAGTATATCATCCTATACAATTAATTTAATCCGTTGAATATCATCCAACACATCACCCTGAATAGATGTCTAGATAATGAAAAATTTTCTAGATCATCCAGGCCGATCTCACGATTGTTCAGGATGATTAATTCAAAATATCACATATCATCCAGAACATTACCCTGAACGGAACCAGGCTGATGTTTGATCATCCAAAAAGAATTAAGGTTTATTAACTGATCATCCCGGACAATCCTACAATCGCCTAGGATGATATAATCGAGAAACCAAATCTTAATTGCTTTCCTTAATTACTGGATTAATTTAGGAATAATTGTGTTGCATCGTCTAGGACGATGTCCAAAAATATAAATTTTCTAAATAAATTTGGCAGCTGATTCTTTCTAATTTGAGCTTATCTTTTGGGAGGATGATAACATCGTCTGGGATGATGTGCTTAATGATGGCTGCCTTAACCAGGATGCCCTAATTAGGGTTTTTGTTTTTAACTGATCATCTAGGATAATTTTTGGATCGTCTAGGATGATGTGATAAAAAATTAAAATCTCTAAATTAGTTAGAAATTTTCCTTCAAGTTTATGTGTGCAAGGTTACTTAGAATTAGGACCCACATTATTACAAAGGACTTAAGAAAAGGTAAAATGCATATATCGTACATTATAAACTGACTCAATCCTAATCTATCCAATCTTGAGCTGGTTCGATTTGCAGTTTGATCTTGTGGACCTGGAATATTAGTAGGCAAGGTAGTCGTAGAGAAATAGAAGTGTTTGCTCTCATCAAAATTCTATTTGTTGCAAATTCAGTTTTGTGGACTATGTTTTGATGATTGGCAAACACTCTTGCTTTTCTTCAACTTCCTGTTACTACTGACATTTCAAGAATCAAAGATCGAACGAAAATCAGAACCAGATCAAGATTGGGAAGATTAGGGTTGAATCAGTCTCTATTTTTCTTTTTTCTTTCTTGAGTCAAGTATAATTATTTGAAGTGACTGATGTTAAGTAACCCTACACACACACACTTGAGAGATTTAGAACTTATGTTTTGACTCACATCTTCCCGGATGATATTGATATCGTCCTGGATGATCGAGTTCAAAACAAAAGCTTTAACCAAAAATTTCTTAGTTAAGGCAGCCGTAATTAACCGATCGCCCTGGACGATACCTGTATCCACCAGGACGATATGCTCAATACAGAAAGAATTTGCTGCCATGATAAATTTAAGTATTCTGTATTTTTGGAAATCGGCCAGGACGATTCTTTGATCGGCCTGGACGATATTGTATAGTTATGCCTAAATTGATCTGGCAAACATGGGAGTAATTAAGGATGATTGATACGATCCATCATCCTGAACGATCCATTCAAAAACCCTTGGTAGCTCCTGGATGATAAATATCTGCCCGTACAAATTCAGGACGATGTGCTGGCCGATTTGGATCGGACATCTCAAATTCAAGGCGATGCTCTGGACAATTTTCCTCTGATTTGAACTAGTCAGCCAGGACGATCGTGAGATCGTCGAAGATTATCAAGCAAATTTTCAATCATCCAGTTTGCATTCAGGGCGATGCTCTGGCCGATCCTATGAGATTTGTACTGATCGGCGAGGACGATTTAAATATCGTCCTGGATGATAAAGTCGATAACTTGCAATTAATGAGCCCCTTTGAAGCTCTTCTATTAG
>NW_021318892.1:3639-45735 GCF_001605985.2 Dendrobium catenatum
ATGAGGCTTGGGATCAAATTTTACTTGGATTCATATAATAATTGAGCTAGAATTTGCTTTAGTTACGCTTCACTGGTCCTTAAGGATAAATTCCTTCATATTGTAGAGGTGATTCCACCCGAGGCTACCAATTTTATTTGGGATGGTCAAATGAGAGAAAAGCAACTAATCCAAGTAGTTTGAGGGCACATGGTCAATTGTTGAATATGTTAACATTGGACCCATGTGATTGGAGGCTATTTTCTTTATTTTTTGAACACCTTGGGCCACCAATCATCTTGAACTGATTGGGCCAAGTGTTTGGAAGTTTCTTAAAGGAAATATAAAAGTTTAAATAGCATTGTATTGTTTAGGTTTAGAAATGGTCAAATAGGATGTTATTTTTAAGCATTTGGGTTAGCTCAAGTTTTTGACCTAGGTCAGTCTATGGGATGGGCCTGCTATGGTGGATATAAGGGACCTATAGGCTTTTGCATGTATTTATCAAGTTTAATTTTATAAGGATCATGGTTTTGTTAATAAATCCCAATTGGGTTCATTTAGGTCAACTCAATTAGAAAGCCCTTTGGGCATAAGGGCTATATTGGCTTGGGTTGATCTTTGGGGGCCTAATGGATAATCCCAAAGAATTTAGAGGCCTTAGTTTAAGCTAGATTAAGGGTGGTTTAGTCAACCTTAATCCAAATGTGATTTGAAACTTGTTGGAATAGGTCTTCAACCATGGCAAGATCACGCTTTGTAAAGGTTTATTTTAAGTTCATTTAGGTCAGTTTAGTGTTCAATTGGGTTTTGGTCAACCATGGATCATTAAGGCCTCGAATAAGTTTAGGAATGTATCATCTAATCGTTGAAAGAGCTTTGAGGGTTTGGTGGAGTTTAGATGAGTTTATATGTATGTTTTATGGTTTAGGATTTAAAGAGCCTTTAATGGTCAAAGAAACCGATCATGGTAAACCTAGCCCATTCAATAATTCATTTAGCTCTATACATGATAAAAATTGATCGTCAAATGCCTAGGTGTAAAACTTAGGTCTTAATCTAAACTTTTCAAGTGATTCATGCATATGGAAGCTTTAGGGTTTAAATGGCTCATGGGTTGAACAAGGTACCTAGGTCAACCATTGTTCATCATGGATCCAAGTGAGTTGAAATTAATTTAAGGATGGTTATGAACATTTTTAGGTTACTTGGGAAGGTTTGCAAGGTTATTTGAATCAAAATGTAGGTTCAATGTTACGGGCTATAAATATTTGAAGGAATTTGATGTTTAACGATGGCTTTGAGTTCTAGGATTTAGAAGGTCATGAAAGCTTCCAAAATGACTAAATAAGCTCTAAGGACATGTCTAATTAAGATGTGAATGATTAAACATAATTATTAGGCCATTACCTAGGGTTTTAATCTATTGAAAATTCTTATGGAAAGAGAAAAATCCAATGGGCTTTAAGGTTTAGACTTTACATTGGGGTTTTAACATAAGATTTTAAGTTGGACTTTTCTTGAATGTTTGAAGGGATTGAAGGTTTTAAGTTTATTGAATAATTTTAAAATTATTTGAAGATTGATCTGAGCTTGATTAATTAACAACCATTGAATGGTTGAACATCATTAAATATTTAAAGAGGGTAACTAAAAATTTAAGCTTTATGCCTTAACTTGTTAAATAATTAAAATTTAATGATTGAATATGAGTAGTTGATTAAAGTTGAATGAATGAATGTAGATGATGTGTAAAAATTGGTTCTCATATAAAAATGAGATCAACAAATGAACCCTTAACCGGTGTGATAAATTTAAAAAATTAAATCGTACATGTTGGTTGACCAAAATAATGAATAGAATAAAAAAAGTTGACAAATACCTAAAAGGAAACTATCCAAAATGGGAAAATTTAATCCAACTGGATATCAAATAAGGAAATCATCTCGATAAAAAAGATTTAAGCTTATAAAAGCTTGGAAGATAGACTTATCTCTAATAAATCAAATTTAGCTTGATTTAAGAAATATCCAACCTTTGTCTGACCATATCAAAATGCAAAATATAGGATAAATCATTACTCATCTTACCATATCAAAACAACAAGAAAAAAGATTTTGAAATTGTTAATGTTTTCCTAACCATATCAAAATAACTAGACAGATTTAGAGAAATCTAAAATTTGCTTGACCACATTCAAAATAACAAAATAGGTAAATTTAATGGGTCAAATATTCAATTGATCTTATCAAAATAACAAAATAGGAAAATTTAGCATGCATCTAACCATATCAAAATAGTGAGAAATATTTATACCCAAATAGAAGGTCACATCCAAGGAAGAAGATTTAAGAAAACGCAAATGGGAGGTCACTCCCAAATGAGTGGATTTAAATGATTAGATCATGATAATACCAAGAATCATTTTACCCAATCAACCAAGTTAAAAAAAAAATGGCATTGATGAGGAACTCACACCAATCCTTAAGAACAAGACTTTATACCTCGATCAGAGATCTATCTTAAACAAGCACATTTATAAAAACTCAAATGGGAGGTCACTCCTAAATTAACAAATTTAAGTGATTAAATCAAGAAAATACTAGGAATCATATTACATGATTAACCAAAGATTAAAAGGAATGGACACCACTATGGAACTTACACTAATCCTTAAGAACAAGATTTAAGAAAGTGCTAGGGATTTTAAAATCTACAAGTTTTAGTATAATCATCCGAACCCAGTTTCATAGTTTAGATCTAGTTCTTTATGAAAATATCAACATATTTAAGCAATTCATAAACGTTAGAAAATTCTTTCATTTATTTTACAGTATTATACATCCTATCATCTCTTGAGATATTACCCATTAATAGGTAATACTGAATAATTTCCTTTATATTCTATCAACTGAGAAGACCTTCCTTAAAGACTTTCTCCATTATGATTGGATTTCCCATGTTGATTCAAATTTACCTCTCACCTTTCGATGGACAAAAATGGGTCTTCATAGAATAAGGATCAAGTCTCCCACTTGGAAGGTTCTTAGATGAACTATCTTATAATATGCTTAAATCATCATTTTTTTGTATAACTTGAGATTCTTTTGAGCGTGCAATCGAGATATTCTAATTAGAGTCTGGCCTTTATTCTAAGTCAATTTTATAGTTTATTATAACTTTGAGATAAGGTAGCTGTACCTCTAAAGGAAGAATAATATCCACTCCAAAGACTAACATGAACTGTGTAAATTAAGTAAGAGTTTATTATATGGTTTGATATACCCATAAAACTTCTTCCAACTTTTCATACCATTGATGCTTTTTATAATCTAAGATTTTTCTTAGAATTTGCACCAAAGTTTTATTGAAGGCCTCAACCAAACTATTTTCATAAGGGTAATGGATGGTTGAGTATCTCTAATCTATTTTATGGCATCTAGCGATATTATTTATTTTTGTGCTTCTGAATAATAGACCATTACTATATATGATTTGATAAGGAATACCAAATTTATATATGATATAATATTCGAAGAAATTTAAGATATGATGTGCTTTAACTTCTCTCAATAGAATATCTTCAGGCCATTTTGAGGAGTAATCTGTTACTGCAAGCATAATTCTATGACCTCTAGAGAATAAAGGATCAATCCGATAGATGATATATGTACCCTAGCTTTCAAAAGGCTATAAAGAAATGGTTAGATATGGGATATCTGGTGATTGATGTAAGACTACATCATGCACCTGACATTGATGATAATATCATGATATATTTATGTAGTCATATATTATTGATGACTAATATTATCCTATATGTTAAATTTTGATCTTCATTTTAGCATTAGATTGGTGAGCACCACACAATCTAAGATGTGCTTCTTCTACAATCATTTGAACTTCTTGTTTCCTACGGCAATGCAACCACATATGATCAAAATAACTTTTATTTAAGGTACTATTGATTAAAGTATATGTTAAAGATTTTCTTATAATTTTGCCAATGATCCATCATGAGGGAGCTTACTTTATTATAAGTAGTTAATGAAAGGTTGTCACCAATCTACCACTTTATCATCCACAACAAGAATAGTTTTCACCTCACTTATGGATTTTATTTTTATGTACTCCAAGTCTATTGGTGATACGACCTATCAACCTTACTCCTCTACTGGAGTAGTCTTTTCTGTACCAGCTAATTCCTTAGTGAGCTTTACTAGGGCATCTACCATAGAATTTCTCCCATATGATATTCGATACAAATTGACATTCAGAATCTTCTCAAGTAATTTCATCATATACTAGAGAGATGAAATAAATTTTTCTTTTAATACTTTATAGATTCCTACAACTTAATAAACTTCAAAATTCTGAAGATATTTACTTCATTAATGTCATTTAAGATAACTAACACAAAACCAGGGATAATGCATTATACTTAGCTTTATTATTTGTACAAGGTTCTAACAAGTGATAAGAGTAATACATTAGGCCTTTATCTAGGGTGATAAACATGATACCAATTCCAACTTTCCATGGGGAATTATTTCACAGTTCTTATCTTAAACAAGAAGAAGAACCATTGGAATAAAATTTCCAGGTAGATCTTTCATTTACTTCTAATTTCATGATCTACTCATCTGATAGTTCATCATTTATTAGATAATCATCTAGAATTGGGTGTGCTTCTTGGAATTCTATCAGTGCTTATCCTTTTACTACATTCAGTGGAATGAATGTTATATTAAACTATGACAAAATCATTAAATATCAAGCTAATATTTTTTATAGTTTCTAATAAATTATTAGATACTATAATGGATTTACTATGCATATGAAGTTTACTTTATAAGATAAGTTGTAAACTTTAGCTTATGAGCACAAAAAATTAGGCTAAATAATGCTTCTTAATTAGAGTATAATTATGTTTAGTAGGGAGAAATCATATACTTAGGTAGTGAAGCATGTTCTCATTTCCTTTCTCATTAACATGAGCTAATAAGGTGTCAAGAGATTCACTTAAGTTATTGTATTTCAGATTAGTAGCATTCCTAAAATAGGAGTATCCAAAATTAGATGATTCATCAAGTGAAGTTTAACATTTTTAAAAGCCTTCTAGCAACCATCATCCCATTGAAAATAAACATTTCTCTTGCATAGGGTTATGAATGGTTAAAATCTTCCTAGTAAATTTGATATGAATATTCTGAGGATGAAAACTAACCTAGTAGTACTCTTAATTAAGTGGGGCTTTTAGATGGTGACATTTCAAAGATTACTTTAATTTTTCTATGATTGATTTTGATTCTGCGTTGTCTAACCACAAAGTTGAGAAACTCAGAAGGCACACTTCAAAGGTTTCATATTTAGATTATATTGATGAAATAAGTTGAAAACAATTCTTAGGTCAATTAAATGGTTTTCCCATTAATGACTTTTAACAATTAGATCATCAATATAATACTCCACCTATTTGTGGATAAGTTAATAAAAAACCTCATCATTTTTTATGGGGGTTTTGGAGTGAACATTTGAATTGTATAAATTCTAGAGCTATGTCACCCCTAAGAATGCTTAGAATTTCTTTAAAATATATAAAAAATAGAAATCCCACTTAATATACATAAGTATATGTGATGAATCAAGTAATAAAGTAATAGAGAAGGGTTATGAACCCACAAGAAGCATACTTTCTTGTAATAAACTACTTCTATTTACTCTAATTGCAATAGTTATCCTACTAAAATAAAAAATATATATATTTTTAGAGATTCTATCATTGAATAAAATAGTAAAAGTATTTGATATAATTTTTAATATAAGTGTTTTGGATTGATGAGTAGAAATTACATATCTTTCCTAATAATACTTTTCAAGGTAATGTGATTCAGAGCATATGTATCCCTATAACTTCATCGAGCTTGTATGGGTGAAAAGGATATTTGTTGACCTCCAACAATTATAATATCTCCTTAAGAATCTAAAATATTTTACTACATATCTCTAGGCATTCAAACATACTATCTTAATATTCCTGATTGTTCCTATATTTCTCCATCGAGGCTAAACATCACAGTATATTTTAACTATATATATGGACACTGTATGCATTAAATAAAGAGTAAGATAATATTGAAAAATATTTTTTAATAGTTATAGAATAAGAGTCATCATTAGTACTTAACATACATTTTATGTCATCAATCCAAAATAAGAGAATTACCAACACATAGAATGAATAACTAGCAGACTTATTTTTATTAAACTCATAAAAAATAAAAAGTACAAGAAAGTGATATCACCAGGAAGGATCTATGTATCTCCTCTACACTTTTTCTCCCTTTAACATACAGAGTTGTGTCAACAAACACGGGGTAAACATTCCAAATGATTGTTTCTTATCCTTTCTTAGCCTCCTTTAGATATTACTCTAGGAGGGAACTAGATAGGTACTTTAAAAATTACTGAATTATAAAAATGTACAAAATATGTGATACACATAACAAACTATAACACAAGATATAAGATAACTAGTGCATAAAGCAGCAGTCTAAAATATCACAATAAATCCACTAAAGACACAAGTGGGTTGCCTCCCATAAGCACTAATTTTGTAATCTTTAGCTAGACTTTCATGGTTATATCAATTTGGTTGGGGTACATTCTTACCAACCTCAAATGATTATCTCTTAGATATTTTTCATTTTCCTTTGGGTTAACATTAGTATTGTTATGTAATGATCCAAGAGGTCTACTACTGATTGAAATTATAAGCTGACTTAACTGGGTCTCCAAATTTTTAATCGAAGCATCTTGATTTTGTAATTGAGTTCCTAACTGCATCACTACAGTTTTCAATGGTAATTTTCTTTTCCAAACTGATTATTTTGATTAAATCCTGGAGGATATGCAAGTCTAAGATTAACAACAAGTTGATAAGGATTATTCCAGTTTACTCCATGATTATTTTGACTAGAATTCTATTGATTGTTACCAATAATACTACTTACCCATTACAATTTAGATGGTTCCTCTGACTTGGATTATATATATTGGAGTAGGGATAATTTTATCTTCCAATAAAATTAACATTTTTAATCCCTTGCACATTATTATTTTCAATTAACTTTTGATCCTCCAATTGTATTAATAATTCAATTTCAAATTATGCATTTTCTCCAATTATGCACAACTTCTTAGAAATTACTACAACTTATGCAATCAAAATTGACAAAGCATCAGATTCATATACTACTGCAACTCTCCTAGGATTTATCTTATATGTAGGCCATTGAAAATTATTACGGGCTATTTCCTCTATTAATTCATATAATTCCTCAAATGGCTTAGACATTAATGATCCTCTTGATGCATCATCTATAATTGTTCTAAGAGATCCTACTAATACTACAGTTAAAACTATATATACCGAGAGAAGTATATCCATAAGAATTAGGGGTAGTGTAATCGATGAATATTTTTCCAGTAATAATGCGGCAGGATTTCCAACAGATAAATTGACGATAATTTTTTGACAAAAAACCCACCGATAAAGCCATCAATTTTACTAAAATCGGCACTAACTTCTGACAAAAAATATGAAAAAAAATAAAGGTGGAAAACTCGTCGGCTTACTTAAACATGACAAAATATTTAAGGCTAAAATGTTGTCTAAAACATTTATGGCAAAAAATCCTTAAGAAAAGGCCCTATTTTCCTTCCGCAAATGCCTTCCTTCTTATTTCACTCATGCTCTTTCCCACTTCTCTCCCAATCATGTGAGTCACCTCTCGTTGAACATCATCTCCATGCCTTCATGTACATTGCTCCATCTCCGTCATTCGTCACCTCGTTTATCAGAATTGACTTAAGCTCTATCCCATTTTTTTCTGCTTTGTTCATAGATGTTTGTGATAGAAATTTGTAAGAGATTGTACAATGTTGTATGCATTTTTTTGATGATATTTTTCTTGTTGATAAGAATATAGAGGGAGTTGATGGTGAATAGATTGTATCATGGTTTATGCATTTTGATGTGATATTCTTCTTGTTGATAAGAGTAGAGAGAGAAAGAGTTTATGTGGATACTATGAGTAGAATTCAAGTTGGATGATTAAAATGGAGGAATGCATTAGGCTTATTATGTGATAAAAAATTCCCATCAAATTGAGGGGAAAATTCTATAAGATGTGATGAGACCTGCAATACTATATGGTGTAAAATGTTGGTCATTAAAAGAGAAGCATAACATTAAGTTAAGTGTTTATAGAGATGAGAATGCTCATCAATGGCTTTAATTTTAGAGACAAGATACAAAATGAGTATATATGTGAAAAGGTTGGAGAATCTCCTATATTTGATAAGATTAAAGAGAGTGAGAGCGTCGCCTTAAATTGTTAGGTAACATAAAATGCAGTCTTCTGATGACCTAGATAGGAAAGTAGTGGAATTAGATTTGGCTAATGCCAAGAAAGGAATAATTATAAAAAGACTTGGATGTTTGTGACATGAAAAGAATGCTTCAAAATTGCTGGAAAATGAGTGCATCGTAAATGATGAATATTGCTACATATTTTTTCTAGAATTTCATCAATAAATCCACCAAAAATTTGCTTGACACAAATTACATTTTCACACAAGTATCCCCCTGATGACCTATGCACACCTTTCTTGACATTGTAGATTTGAAAACTATGATCATGGTGTCACCCGACACCGACCATGCACATTTTTTTTAATGTGACGAGTAGGCAAAGACTACTTCAATTTTCCCTAAATACTGTAGTCGCCACGAGGCTGCTAGATTTTTTATTGATGAGGGACCTTTGTGAATTAACATAATCTAATTTAAAAATCAATTTGAATTCAATCAATTTTCCTTCAACAAATGTTGCTCTAATATGTAATATGTTCACATTATATGTAGGTTAAATTCTTCATAATAGATATTAGAAATGAAAGAAGTTGGATGTATAATTGATTGACGTAAGGATAAAAAATATTAACATATGAGCTTATTAATGGGGTGAATTTTTTATCTAATTTCCTTGCTTCATCTCAAATGGAAAGTTTTTATGACCATGTTCTAAACATAAAATCAAGTTCTAAGACTAGATGACATAATTATTGATCTATATCACATAGGTTCATGCCAGAATATTAGTATTGAACTTCTCATGGTGAGTATGAGCCACATTTTGATTATTAATGTGACCCATCTATAAGTTCTAATATAGTTAAGAAAGAAAATATATGACTTCTTGAGGGCTTAATTTATGATGCAACGAGGGAAAAATTTGAACAATATATAGAATAGTCACCAAATAAAAAGATACAAAATTTTAATGATTTATTGCATACTGCCTTACAACCAATATGAAAGGGGTGCACCACTCATTCAAAGTTATCTATTACTATGAAGATGTTAAGCATCAAGGCCGAATATAGTGTCTCTCATGAATGTTTTAATCAATTTTTTGGGCTGCATAATGAAACTAACCTAACTTATAACCTAATTTCTATAAATTTATATCATACTAAGAAGTTGGTTTTCAAACTTAGTTTAACATATACAAAAATAGATTGTTGCATCAATATATGCAAGTTAAACTATAAATATTATTTATTAGATATTGCGTGCCGTCATTACAATGCATCAAAATTTAAACCAAAGTCTGGGTCAAAAAGAAAGCTGAAGGAAGGATATTTCACTTACCCATAATTCCTAGACTACAACAGTTATATGTATCTATAAGATCTGCTTCATATATGAGATGACATAATAAATGCATCTCACAAGGTATTATTACACATCCGTCAAAAGCAAAGGCTAAGAAACACTTTGATCATATCCATCCTAACTTTTCTAAAGAATAAAGAAATATAAGATTAGGTTTATGCACAAATGATTTAACTCTATTTAACCAGTCTATTTCACCTTACTCATGCTGGCCTGTGATACTCAACCCTTACAATCTTCATCCAGAGTTATGTTTGACTACTCCTTACATGTTTATGATGTCGATCAGTCCAGGGCCACATAATCTAATAGTAAAGATCGATGTATTCTTATAAGCTTTAATCAATGTTTTAAATTTATTATGGGAGGGAGTAAGTACATATGATATCTCCACCAAATAAAACTTCATAAAGAGGATAACATTACTTTGGAGAATTGGTGACTTTTATGTGTATGATATACTTTCAAGTTGGAACACTTCTAACAAGTTAGTTTATCCATATTGTATGGAATTTATAAAGTCATTCACTTTAAAGCATGAAAGAAAGAACACTTTTGTTTTGAATAAAAGATGCATATAACATTAGTACTAAAAACAAAATAATTACAAACTACTAAAAAAAGATAAATCTATCACAGTACTTCCTGATTAAGTCAACAAAGTTTGATGGAAGTTCCGTGTCTAAAAAGTGTCCCAATAAAAATTGCCTAATAATGCAAAATGGGATCAATAATCTGCCACCTTATTACAATCTATCGGAAGAAAATTAAAAATAATGTTTTTAAAAACTTCAAGAAATGAGAAGTCCACTCTTTGAGATTTATTGGTCTTCTCTGAGTTCTTATTTATCATTTTGTGAAGCTTATTCATGACATTTACATTGTCTCATTCTATAATTATCCCTTTATTTGCAATCATCCACTCTTGAATAAAATTTCCAAAATTAACTATCGCCTTTAGCTCCAAAAAAGCAATTTCCCAATGTGTGAGTTTTTTTCCATAAACACACATCATTCTTCCTTTATGATCTCTTAGAAATCCTACAAATCCTGTCGTATTCGATGGTAAGAATGTTGCATCTACATTCAATTTGATCCAACCATCAGGTGGGGGACACGAAGCGTTAGACAATATTTGTTGATTGGTATCCCAATTCTTCTCAATTGGAATTGAATGTAAACAACATGATTTAGATGTTATCTCTGCCACTATGTATGCTGAAGGCAGAGCAGTTTAGCCATGCTTTGAGAAATTCCAAAATTTCCAATTATGATAAACAATAGAAACATATATTTTAGCAAGACCACATTTTGTTCTTCCTATATTCTTTAATTCCTTCCACACATTGCGACACATTTTTGAATACATGAACATTGATCCACCATTATCTTAATTTCTATAATACTTTAAGTAATTTAGAACAACTTATTGCAATTTGCTCTATTTCTTCCAAAACATGGCAGCCTATAGGACAATCACTATTGCAATGTAATTTCCTTTGGATTAACCACACATTGGTCGGTAATGCATCATTCAATAATCTCCACCAAAACAAGAATTCCCTTTGAGTGACTTTTAAGTTTTTTCATCCATCTCATATTTCTCAAATTTCTTCCTTGTTCTTGATAGTTGGCTTTATAAGACAAAGAAGTGATTGATCTACCTGTATTAGTATTGATTAATTAAACCTAATCTTCCACATCTTCATTTCCAATAGAGGTTTATAGAATCAAATATCCCAATTCTTCAGAGAAGTATGTCTTTAATTTTTCCTTGTTCCAAGTTCCATCTTCATTAATTAGGATAGAAACTTTCTTATCATGAAGCACATTTGGATTACATGTTACCGGCCATCTATTTAGTATTATGTCAAGTATCCATATATCTCTTAAGATGTCAATTTTATTTCTAATATGCACTTTCCATCTTATTATTGGTTTTATAAGATTTGCTCCTTCCTTTATTTTTCTCAAAGACAGAGAAGAATTTCTTTTAACCCCTTCTTCCCAAATGCCATCACCATACTTCATTTTTAATACGCTATTTAAGAGTGAAGGAAAGAACACTTGGTTTGACTGTCACTGGATGTTCTTACCTCCAAATCATCATTTCAGACAAAATAAGGATACCTTTATTAAAAATAAAATGGTGATGTCATAGTGTCCTTTGAGATTAACCAGTAAAGAAATATTTGAAAGAGTAGGTTCATGCTCATAATAGTTAATTCTCCAACATTAGCTAACTAAAATTTTTCAAGGTCTGCTGTTAACAATAATTAGATAAAAAGTATTTTTTTGGTCCTTGCCATATTGTTTTTTTTTTTTAAGATTGCAAAATACATTAAAAGAAAGAAGAAAGGAAAACTATTACACGCTAGTAAATGCAGCAGTCATACTCCTTCAAAATGATAGAAATTGAAGAAGGAATATCAAAAAAATTAAAGGAATCAAAGCAGAAATTGTTATCTAAGGCTAAAAAAGCACCCTCATCCGCAACTTTATTACAATTCCTGGGGATATGATTTAAGAATACCTTATTAAAGTCATAAAGAAACGACATCTTCTAAGAAAAAAATTTGTTCACTACCTAAGTAATATTCTACATAGAATCATGGAGGAACTTAATAGCATTGTAGTTTTTTCCCTCAATTATTAAGCCTTTGATCTCAAACATCCAGTCTCTTAAGAATTCTTTCAGTGTAGATATAGCTTCTAGTTAAAGTTGATTGATATCCCAATTTAAAATCTGCTTACCGAAGGCAAGTAGTAATCTGCCTTTGGAATCTCGAGCTATGCCACCAATGATTGCTTTATTCGAAGCCAATAAGGAAGCATCAACATTGAATTTTATCCAATCTAGTGGTGGGGGTGCCATGAGGACTCAGACTCAAAATAGAGAGAGGCATCCCAATTAACTAGCATTGGATAACGATAAGTAGCAATAAGAAGAATGTTAGCAGCCAGAACTGATATTGGCGTGGCAGATTTATAATGTTTAATATCATTTCGGATGTTCCAAGAGAAAAAAATAGTTGTACAATAAATCTTTACAGTGTCCAAACACACTTTGGAAAGACTTCTAAGGTGTGAAAGACAATCACTCAGGGTATGGAAGATGGGAATATTGAAACCCCAAGACCTTAATTTGTAGATTATGTCCGTAAGAAATTTGTAGTGAACAGAAACATGTTCACAGTCTTCAGCTTTGAGAGAACCTTTGACACAAAGTCATCATTTTGAAGCTTTCTATATATATCAAGAAAACATTAGTAGGAATAAAAAATTTGCTCATTCTCTACCAAACAAGCTCAACTGTTAGTTTAAGATTTAGTTTTCTTAACCATTTTGAAAAATCAAAATCATCATCCACAGAGTTAACTGTTTCAGCATAAGCCAATGCTGAAATAGATTTTCCTGATAATTATCGAAGGAGTTCTAATTGATCTTCTTCCCCCACATGTATAGTGCATTGTTGCACAATGAGACTAACTAAGTTATAATTGTAAAAATGATCAAGACTCAGCAAATCCCAGATGCCATCACTAAGGATGAAATTCTGAAGTTTCATATCCTCCAACCCAATCCAGTCAGTGAGCATGGGCCATTTATTAAAGCATTTGTCTAGTAACCAAATGTCATTCATAACATTAATCATCTTGCCATTAACAATGTTCCACTTAATAATCGGCTTAAGAAAAGAAGCACCATTCGATAGGATAGACCAAGCAGCAGAATGCCCAGACTTAGATCCCTTATTCAAAAAAATTGTCCCATATCTCATAGTTATGCATTTGTGCAAAAGAGTAGATGGATTTTGAATCAGTCTCCAGGTTAATCTGGCTCGAAGAGTACCAGATATCATAACAGTCAAAAATAACCCCATTGTTGCAAATTCAGTTTCATGGACTATGTTTTGATGATTGGCAAACACTTTTGCTTTTCTTCGACTGCTTGTTAATTCTGACATTTCAGGAATCAAAGATCAGATGGAAATTAGAACCAGCTTAAGATTGGGAAGATTAGGGTTGAGTCAGTCTATAATTATATTTTTCCCTTTATTGATTCAATTGTAATATTTGAAGTGGTTGATGCTAAGAACCCTACACATACACACACTTGAGAGACTTATAATTTTTGTTTTTACTCACATCAGTCAGGACGATATTTACATAGTCCTGGATGATCGAGCTTAAAACAGAAACTCTAAACTGGGTTTATTAATTAAGGCAGCCTTCATTAGTCGATCGGCCTGGACGATACTTCTATCGGCCAGGACGATAGGCTCAAAATAGAAAGAGATTGCCGCCATAAATAATTAAGGTATTTTGTATTTTTTGGAAATCGGCCATGAAGATCTTGGATCGGCCTGGACGATATTCACAATTATGCCATAATTGATCTGACAATCAAGGAGGTAATTAAGGATGATTGATACGATCATATTGTCCTGAACGATCGCAATATCAGCCAGAATGATCTATTCTAAAATCCTTAATTGCTCCTGGCCAATATGGATCGGCTAGCTCAATTTTCAAGCGATGTACCAGCCGATATGGATCGACCAGCCCAAATTGATATGGATCGACCAGCTCAATTTTCGGGTGATGCTCTGGATGATTTTTGCCTGATTTGAACTAATTGGCCAGGAAGATCATGAGATCGGTCGGGACGATCAAGCCATTTTTTCGATCGTCCAGTTTAATTCCAGAGCGGTGGTCTGGCTGATCTTTAGTGATTTGTACTAATCGGCCAGGACGATATACATATCATCCTGGACGATAAGGTCGGCAACTTGCAATTATTGAGCTATTTTGAGCTCTTCTTTATAAGAGCTATTGTTCAATGTCGTGAACATCTTTTGCTACTACTTTAGCCTGAGAAAACTTAAAGGAGAGAGAGAGAGGGGGAGAGAGAGAGGAGGATCTTGTGAGGGGATTCACAAGGGTTGCTCCAAGAATTGTTCAACTTCTTCTTCCTAGAGTCTCATATCCTTGGTGAGGTTGGGAGAGGTAAGCTTCAATGACTGATCGAGGTTCTCTGCTTGCTTCAGGAGGAAGCAAAAGGATGAAGGTTCTCTGCCTTGTCGGGGTTGGTAAAAAGAGGTGATTATAAGGGCTTCTTCGCCTAGATGTGGGAGCTAAAGGAGAGTCATGATTGTAGTGCAATACTCGAAGGGACCTCCGGGGAGTGGACGTAACTCGAGTTGATCAAACCACTATAAACCCTTGTGTTCTTGTTTATACTACTTCAGCATTTATTTTTCTGTGGTGATTTTGGTTTGTGATATTTGTTGAGCTTTGCTTAAAAATTTTTAAAATATCAATTCACCCCCCCTCTTGGTTAGTCTTGAGCCAGTTCTATAGGGCTTAACATCCATAAAAAACTTTCAAGTGGTATAAGAGCGGGATTCATAAAATCTGAGTTTGAAAACTTTTTGAATTTGATCCTTAGCTAACTTTGGGAATCGTAACACTACTGAAGGATATTCAATTACGCAACCTCCTATATTTGATAACCTTCCTTTTGATTTTTTGGAAAACCCGCATGTCAACGTTTTTACAATCTACTGATTATCGCATGTGGATGCTTATTAAAGAAGGATATTCACCATCTTCTCGTGAAATTAATGAAATTAAAACTGAAGTTGCTTTTACTGAATGGACTTTCGATGAATGAGATTTAGCTCAATTGAATGCAAAATGTCTGAATTATTTTTTTTGTGCTTTGAAGTCTGAGGATTACATGCGTGTTTCCACTTGCTCAAGTGGTAAGGAAATATGTGATAGGTTGTGCATCACTTATGAAGGAACCAATGAAGTAAAACATCCCCGTTTAAATATACTCTTGCATGACTATAAACTTTTTTGTATGAAATCTTCTGAATCAATTTCTAACATGTATAGAAGGTTCACTCAATTTTTTACTTCATTGCATGCATTAGGAAGAGAAATTTTGAATTTTCAAAAGTAAACAAGATTTTGAGATGCTTGCCTTTGTCGTTTGATGCTAAAATCACTGCTATAACTGAATCTAAGGATTTAAACACCTATTCGATTGATAAATTAGTTGGCTCACTCATTGCTTATGAGCAAGGGGTGAATCAAAGAAATCTTGATGCAGGTGAGAAGAAGAAGGAGAAAACAGTGGCACAAAAGGCACATAAATCAAACTTTGACTCTTTCGAGTATGAAAGCAACGACTTTGCCTTAATCACTAGGAAATTTAAAGCTTTCTAAGGAAGAAGCAAAAGCATCATTGGAGAAAAGGTAAGAAAAATAAATATTCGAAGGGATCTTCTGATGTTGTATGTTATGAATGCATGAAGCCCAGACATGTGATAGCTGAGTGTCCTACTCTTAAGACGCACACAAGCAAGGAAAAGAGTGAGGAGAAATCCAAATTCAGAAAGGATAAAAAGGGACTTCAAAAGGCATTTTGGGTAGATTCTGCATCAAATTCATCGGAGATGGAACCAAAAGATGAGACAAGAAACTTGTGCTTGATGGCAGACGATAATCTTGATCAAGAAGAGGTATGTGAACTTTCCTATGGTCAACTCCTTAAAGTTTCTGAAAAAATTCATGCATCATATAAGAAACTTAAGAAAACTCATACTAGCTTGAAATTGGAATTTTTTAATTTACAAAAAGAGAATGCAATTATGACTAAAGATCACTCAACGATTGATTTAAATCATATTGCTTTACTTAATGAATTTGATGAGTTAAACAAAAAACATTGTGAATTAATTGAAGAGCATGAGTCACTAAAAGTCACACACACGTCATTTGAATCTGATTTTAAGAAGTCTAAAGAGATGGAGAAAAATTTGAGGACTGAGAATGAAGTCTTAAAAAATACTAACTTGAAGATTCAAAATGAATTAGATACATATAAGAAAATTAGGATGACACCTACTTTTGATCAAAAGCCAAAACCTAGGAAAAGGCATTATAACTCAAACCATTTAAGAAACCTTTTTCCAGGAGTTAGATGTTTTTCATGTGGCATGCTAGGACACATCTCACACACTTGCACAGTTCATCATAGTACACATTGGGTGTGGAAATCTAAGGTACATGATCCACAACATATCACACATGCATTGCATTCTACTTTTCATAAGAAGGGACCCAAACCTATTTGGGTTCCTATATATGACATTTGATAATCTTGCAGACGGGCTCTCACAAAAGGCCTTGTGATAGTATGTGGTACCTGGACAGCGGATGCTCTCGACATATGACTAGTGATGCCAATCAATTTGTTTTGTTGGAGTCTAGGATTGGAGGTAAGGTTACTCTTGGAGACAATACCACTAGGAAGGTGGTAGGCTCAGGTATAATTGGTAATTCCAAGAACCTTATGATTAAAAATATTTTGCTTGTAGATGGATTAAAGCACAACTTGCTCAGCATTAGTCAACTTTGTGACAAGGGCTTCATCGTGAAATTCTTTGCAAATTCATGCATTGTAAGTTTAAGTAACAACACTATTTTGCAGGAAAAGAGGATCAACAATGTCTACATGCTTGATTTAAATAACATTGAATGCCCTGCTTCATTTTTCTTGAAAATAGTGGTTGATGATGCATGGTTGTGACAGAAGAGATTATGTCATGCAAGTATGAAAACCCTTAGGAAAGTGACCCAAAAAGACCTAGTTAGAGGTGTCCCCAAACTCAAGTTTTCAAAAGACCACCTTTGTGATGTCTGCCAACTAGGAAAGCAAGTCCACTCCACCTTTCACCCCATTAAGGATATTAGCACCTCTAGACCTTTAGAAGTCCTTCACATGGATTTGTTTGGACCCATTAGCACTGCCAACTTGGGAGTGAAAGTCTATGGTTTTGTGATTGTTGATGACTACTCGAGGTTCACTTGGACTAGATTTGTTTCACATAAAAATGAGTCTTTTGAGGGGTTTAAAACATTTTCTACTTGGATTATATAAAAGCTAGGTTGTGAGATCTTTACCATCCATAGTGATCATGTGGGAGAGTTTGAGAATGAAAGATTTGGAGATTTTTGTGAGGACAAGGGGATTAGCCACAACTTCTCAGCTCCTAGGACCCCTCAATAGAATGGGGTAGCTGAAAGGAAGAATTGGACCTTGGTGGAAGCCGCTATAGCCATGCTTGCTGAGTATTCACATCCAAAATACTTTTGGGTTGAAGCGGTTAACACAGCTTGTTATGTGTTGAATAGGATGAATGTTAGAGCCAAATTAGAAAAGACACCTTATGAAATCCTTAAGGGTAGGACACCCAATCTTTCCCACCTTCATGTCTTTGGTTGTAAGATTTTCATTCATAACAATGAGAAGTCTCACTTGGGAAAATTTGATCCTAAATCAGATGGAGTGTTCTTGGGATATTCTAGTGTTGGGAAGTCTTTTAGAGTGTTTAACAAGAGAACTTTGATGGTGGAAGAGACTGCCCATATAGTATTTGATGAGTCTGATCCTAAAAAGCATGGATTTGAGGATGATGATGATATGTGAGGGATTACCACTTGAGTAGAAAATTTGGAGAAGGAAGTAGGACACCAAAACATAGAAGGAGTAGGAGATGTCATCCAAGGAGTAGAAAATTTAGATCTGGAGGAAAGGGTTGGACCTTCTCACACCTTACCTAGAGATTGGAGATACTCTACAAGTCACCCCAAGGATTTGATCTTAGGAGACCCTTCTAATGGAGTTAAGACTAGACATGGACTTAGAAAGGAGGAGAACCACTCTGTCTTTATCTCAGTGACTGAACCCACCAACATAAACCAAGCCCTTAATGATGAGTTTTGGATTTTAGCCATGCAGGAGGAATTGAACCAATTTGTTAGGAATGAAGTTTGGGAGCTTGTAGAAAGACCTAAGGGACAAAGTGTAGCTGGGAAGAAGTGGGTCTTTAAGAACAAGGTGAATGATTCAGGAGTGGTGGTTAGGAATAAAGCAAGATTGGTGGCTAAGGGGTATAACCAAATAGAAGGGATGGATTTTGAGGAGATATTTGCCCATGTAGCTTGATTGGAAGCCATTAGAGTGCTATTAGCCTTTGCTTGTTATAAAGGATTTAAGCTTTATCAAATGGATGTCAAGAGTGCCTTTTTAAATGGGGAAATAAAAGATGATGTGTTTGTAGAACAACATCAAAGTTTTGAGAGTTCCCAATTTCCAAATCATGTTTTTAAATTAAAAAAAAGTTTTGTATGGTTTAAAGCAGGCCCCAAGAGCTTGGTATGAGAGGCTTAACACATTTTTACTAGAAAGGGAGTTTGTTAAGGGGAGGGTAGACACCACCCTTTTTCTTAGGAAAATTTGAGATGATTTGCTCATTGTTCATATTTATGTGGATGATATACTCATTGGATCTTCTAATAAAAAACTTTGTGATGAGTTCTCTAAAATAATGAGTAGAGAGTTTGAGATGAGTATGATGGGAGAGTTGTCCTACTTTTTGGGGTTTATCATAAAATAATTGGATGATGAAACCTTTCTTAATTAAATAAAATACATAAAGGACATTTTGAAGAAGTATGAGATGGATAAATTTAAGCCAATTAATACTCCCATGACTTCTAGTGTTCCATTGGATAAGGACCCAAGTGTTAAGTCTGTTGATTAGAAGAAATATAGAGGCATGATTGGATCTTTACTCTACTTGACTGCGAGCCGACCCGACATAATGTTTAGTATTTGCCTTTGTGCTAGATTTCAAGCTGACCCTAAGGAATCCCACCTAACTACAGTTAAGAGAATTTTTATATACCTTTTGGGGACCCAAAGCTTAGTGATTTGGTATCCTAGACACAACACTTCTTTTGAGATTATTAGATTTTCTGATTCAGATTTTGCAGGATGCAAGGTGGATAGAAAAAGCACTTCAGGAACTTGTCAATTCATAGGATAATCTTTGATCTCTTGGTCTAGTAGGAAGCAAAATTATGTTGTACTTTCCACTGCTGAAGCTGAGTACATTGCTCTTGGAAGTTGTGTGGCCCAAGTCCTTTGGTTGAAACAACAGGTATTGGATTTAGGATTACTTGTAGGCACCATCTCAATCTTTTATGACAACACTAGTGCCATATGCATCTCTAAGAATCCTATCCAACATTCAAGGACTAAGCACATTGATATTATGCATTACTTCATTAGAGACCATGTGACTAAAGGAGACATTGAGTTACACCATGTGACAACTGAAAATCAACTGGCTGACATCATTACTAAACCACTGACCTTCAACACTTTCATCTCTTTAAGGACCAGATTGGGTGTGATTGACATAAATGCATGAACTTGATCTCTTATTTTCTTTCCTTATATTTTGTTCTTTTTCTTTTATTTGATTTCTTTTCTTCTTTTTGATTTAATCTTAGTTTTTGTTTGATTTGTTTTACATTCTTTTGTTTGATTTTATTTCTTAAATTTAATTTTCAAAGTCATCGCTGAAATGATATCGTATGCCTTATCCTTGCTTTTTAGAATTTGTAATCAATGTTTTACATCTCTTAATCTATTAGATGGTAAAAATATTTCGTTGATTGTGTCTCTTTCTCTAACCTATTTTAGTGGTATAGTTTTCTTTTTTAATCAAAAATCTATTTCAAATTGATGATTGTGTATGAAATTAAGATCTTTTCTAAACTTGCTTAAGCAAATCTATCTTGTATTTATAATGATTAAAGTCTTTTTGTCACACTTTCGATTCCATATTTTACACTGCTATTTTTAAAATTTTGTCTAGTGTTTTTGCCATAATAAAAAAGGGGGAGATTGTTGCAAATTCAATTTCATGGATTATGTTTTGATGATTGACAAACACTCTTGCTTTTCTTCGACTGCCTGTTACTACTGACATTTTAGGAATCAAAGATCGGACGGAAATCAGAACCAGCTCAAGATTTGGAAGATTAGGGTTTGTTGCGGATCTATGTCTTATGATTTTGATGATATAAAACATTCTTTTTCTCTACAACTGCCATATGTACTGACATTTTAGGTTCACACGATCGGATTGCAATTTGGAATCAGCTCAAGATTGAGTAGACTAGGTCTGAGTCAGTTTGTACATCTTTTCATTTCTTGAGTCTATTATATTTGGTGAGGCTCCTGATGTTTTGTAACTTGTAAGATTTTCTATTGCTCCCTAAAGAGTTCTGTTTTTGGTAACATCGTCCGGGACGATATTTATATCGTCATGGATGTTCTATCCAAAAGCAGAAATCCTAATTAGTTCATCCTCATTAAAGCAGCCGTCATTATGCAAAACACGTAATCCTAGACGATTTTGTATCGGCCAGGACGATAGGCTCAATTTAGAAAGAATCTGCCGCCATATCTATTTAGAAATAACCTATTTTTGGACATCATCCTGGTGGATTGTCCAGGACTATAAAATATCGTCCAGGACGATCCAGGGCAATTTTTACAAAATTTCTCTAAAATTTATGGAAAGCAATTATGACTTGATTTCACGGTCAAATTGTCCTGGACGATCGCAAAATTGTCCTAGCCGATATGCTGGATGATTGGCCATCGGATAGCTGTTTTCAGGGCGATGTTCAGGATGATATTCCATGATTTGTTCTGATCATTCATGATGATATATTATCATCCAGGTTGATATATTATCATCCAGGACGATATGAACAAACTTCTTCTGATCGTCTCAAATCGTCCCGGTTGATTGGGCTTAAATTATACTGATCGTACAGGACGATATGCCTATTGTTCTGGATGATAATGTCGACAACTTGCATTAATGAGCTCATTTTTAGCTCTTCTATTTAAGCTATGGTAAGGCACTTTGTAAGTGTCTTTGACAGCCATTGTAGCTTCGTTCTTGTGTGGGAAACTTTAAGAGAAAGCTTGAAAGGGAGTGAGGAAAGGGTGGAGTTTGAGAGAGGGAGAATATCCTGTGAGGGGGGACTCAAGGGAGTGTGGAGGGGGTTCCACACGGTTTCTCCGACAAGCTCACATATGAATATCATCGGATTCAAGGCTTGTCTTGAGGGAAGTTCACCAAAGAAGAAGATCTCTTTGGTGTCAAAGGACCCGGTGACTCTGCCGCACCGGGGAAGGTTGAAGTGATTTTGTAAGGGCTTCTCCGCTTAACTGTGGGGGCTAAAAGAGAGACACTTTTGTAGTGTAATACTTGGAGGGTGCCTCCAAGGATTGGACATAGGTCAAGGTTTGACCGAACCACTATAAATCCAGTGTGTTCTTTCTTTATTACTTTCGCATTTAATTTCCGCACTTTGGTTTTATTGTGGTGATATTGGTTTGAGTTTTGTGGTTTTTACCAATTCACCTCTTTCTCTTAATTAGCCTTGGGCCAGTTCTATAGGGCTTAACATCATTAACGAACTTTCAAGTTGTATCATAGCACTTTCTAGTGTCATATGAGCACCTTTAGGGTTGAGTCAGTCTGTAATTATTTTTTTCCCTTTCTTGAGTCAATTATAATCTTTGAAGTGGTTGATGCTAAGTAACCCTACACACACATACACTTAAGAGATTTAGAATTTCTCTTTTTACTCACATCGTTAGGATGATATTTACATCGTCCTGGACAATCGAGCTTAAAATAGAAACTCTAAACTGGATTTATTAATTAAGGCAGCCGTCATTAGCCGATTGGCCTGGACAATACTTGTATCTGCCAGGATGATATACTCAAAATAGAAAGAGATTTTTGCCATAAACAATTAAGGTATTATGTATTTTTTGGCAATCAGCCAGGATGATATTCACAATTATGCCTTAATTGATCCGACAATCAAGGAGGTAATTAAGGATGATTGATACGATCATAACATCCTGGATGATTGCAATATCGGCCAGGATTATCTATTCTAAAATCCTTAGTTTCTCCAGGTCGATATGGATCGGCCAGCTCAATTTACGGGTGATGTACCGGCCAATATGGATCGGCCAGCTCAATTTTCGGGCGATGCTTTGAACGATTTTTTCCTGATTTGAACTGATCAGCCAGGACGATCGTGAGATCGGCCGGGACGATCAAGCCATTTTTCTAATCATCAAGTTCAATTCTAGAGCGGTGGTCTGGCTGATCTTCAGTGATTTGTACTAATTGGCCAGGACGATATACCTATCGTCCTGGACGATAAGGTCGACAACTTGCAATTATTGAGCTATTTTGAGCTCTTCTTTATAAGAGCTATTATTCAACATTTTGAACATCTTTTTCTGCTGCCTTAGCCTAAGAAAACATAAAGGAGAGAGAGAGAGAGGGAGAGAGAGAGAGAGGATCTTGTGAGGGAGAGCTTGTGAGGGGATTCATAAGGGTTGCTCCAAACATTATTCCACTTCTTCTTCCAAGAGTCTCTTGCCCTTGGAGATGTTGGGAGAGGTAAGCTTCAACGACTGATTGAGGTTCTTTGCCTGCTTCAGGAGGAAGCAAAAGGAGGAAGGTTTTCTGCCTTGCCGGGGTTGGCAAAAATAGATGATTGTAAGGGCTTCTCCGCCTAGCTGTGTGAGCTATAGGAGAGTCACGATTGTAGTGTAATACTTGGAGGGCGCCTCCAGAGAGTGGACGTAGGTCGAGTTGACCAAACCACTATAAACCCTTGTGTTCTTATTTTTACTGCTTCCGCATTTAAATTTCCGCATTTATATTTCTGTGGTGATTTTGGTTTATGATATTTGTTGAGCTTTGCTTAATGATTTTTAAAATACCAATTCACCCCCCTCTTTGTTAGTCTTGGGCCAGTTCTATAGGGCTTAACATCCTTAATAAACTTTCACCCATACCACCAAGAGCTCTTGGTTTACAAAGGTCTTCCCAAGCAATATAATGCATCCCACTCTTACCATGATTATTGTGCCCGTTGAAATCTCTAAAAATTATGTCCAATTTGTAGAGAACACCTTCGGGAACCAAAAAGTGAGAAGTTATGAAAGTCGGCAAGGAGAGCAAAGTGGTCTTGGTGAGAATCATTCTACTAGCAAGGGATAGAAATTTAGCACCCTAGGCATTTAGCTTTTCCAAGGCATGGTCAAAAACGAATTAAAAATCTTTATTTACCATCCTCCTGAGAGCAAATTTGATACCCAGATAAAAAAGTTCGCTAACAATTTTAAAGCCAAAACTCTTACCAATTTTTCTTCTAAGTTTCAGTCTCACATGTTTTCTAAACTGAATTTGAGATTTGGAGTTATTAATGCTTTGCAAGTCCAACTGCAATAGTCACCCAATAAGTTCATCATTGATTGAAGTGTATGCAAGGATGCCATTCCAAATAGCAAAACATTGTCATCATATAAAAAATGAGTTTAGGAACATTAGCCGAGGTTTGAATGCCCAACCGATGACCTCTTTGATTGATTGTGTTGGATATTAGTTGTGAACACAAAATAAAAAGGTAAGCTGACAAAAAATAACCTTTCCTGAACCCACTTTTAGCTTCAATCCATCTAGAGATATTACCATTCAAGAGAATAGAAAAGCGCACATTGACCACACATTCCATGATAAGAAGAGATATCTGAAAGTTCACTAGGGATGTTAAGCCCTATAGAACTGGCCCAAGCTAACCAAGAGGGGGGGTGAATTGGTAATTAAAATTTTCTTTTCTCAAAGAATGAAAATCACAAACCAAAATCACCAAAGAAAATAAAGTGCGGAAATAAAAGTGCGGAAGCAAAAATAAGAACACAGAAATTTATAGTGGTTTGATCAACTCGACCTACGTCCACTCCTTGGAGGCACCCTCCAAGTATTGCACTACAAAACGTGACTCTCCTTTAGCCCCCATGGCTAGGCGGAGAAGCCCTTACAAGAACCTCCTTTTTGCCACCCCGGCAAGGCAGAGAAACTACCTCCTTTTGCTTCCTCCTAAAGCTGGCAGAGAACCACAACCAAAAGCTAACTCCTTACCTCTACCGACCCTTCCACGGACGAGAAACTCTAGATGAAGAACAAGCAGAGCGATCCTTGAAGCAACCCTTATGAATCCCCTCACAAGCTCCCCCTCACAAGATCCTGTCTCTCTCCCTCTCTCTCTTTCTCTCCTAAGGGTCTTCTCAGGTCAAGGAAGCAGCCAAAGGTCTCTCGAAACGTTGAACATGAGCTCTTAAATAGAAGAGCTTCAAAGGAGCTCATTAATTGCAAATTGCCGACTTTATCGTCCAGGCCGATATGGACATCGGCCTGGCCGATCAGTACAAATCAATGAAGATCGGCCAGAGCATCACCCTGGATGCAAAATAGGATGATTGAAAATTGGCTTGATCGTCCAGGCCGATCTCATGATCGTCCTGGCTGATCAGTTCAAATTAGAGGAAAATCGTCCTGACAATAGCCCTGGATACGAGCTGGCCGATTTTTATCGTCCTGAAGTAACTTAAGGTTTTTGATTGGATTGTCCTGGCCGATCCTGCGATCGTCCAGGACGATATGATCGTATCAATCATCCTTAATTACTCCCATGATTTCCTAAACAATTAAGGCATAATTTGAGAATATCGTCCAGGCCGATAAAGTATCGTCCTGGCCGATAATTTAAAAATACAGTATACCTTAATTGTCTATGGCGGCAACTTCTTTTTGTTTTTAGAATATCGTCCTGGCCGATACACGTATTGTCCAGGCCGATATGTTAATCATGGCTGCCTTAATTAAGAATCCTTAATTAGACTTTCTGTTTTAAGCCAGATCGTCCAGGCCGATAGAAGAAATAGTCTGGGCCGATATGAGTAAAAACAGAAATTCTAAGTCTCTCAAGTATGTGTGTGAAGGGTTACTTAGCATCAGTCTCTTTGACTATTACAAGTAGACTCAAGAAGTGAAAAACAAAAGTACAGACTGACTCAACCCTAAACCTACGCAATCCTGAATTGGCTTCGTCTTGTTTGTCCGATCTTCGATTCCTGAAACGTTAGAAGAAACAAGCAGTCCAAGAGAAATAGTGTTTGTCAATCATCAAAACATAAGCCATAAAAATAGATTTGCAACAATCTCCCCCTTTTTGATGATGGCAAACACAAGTAGAAAAATATCAAAAGAGTCCATTAGAATTTCAAGTTTTCAACAATTTTTTCCTACCACACCCTACTCCCCCTTTTGTCAGCACAAAAAGAGGGTCCAGATACAAAAGAAAAAAAAACAAACAAAGACTAACAAGCAAACTAACAAAAAAAACAAGAAACAAACAACATAAAGCACAAACTAAAAGAACGAGGGATCCTGATTATCTGATGGAGGTGGTGGAGGTGGCTGCTGAAAGTAGCTGGCAAGCATGGTAAACTGAGCATTGAACCAGGAGATGTCCTGGTCATGCTGCTGCTGCAGGCCGATTGGTCAAAAAGGCGGTCTGATCGGCCACACATTCCATGATAAGAAGAGATATCTGAAAGTTCACTAGGGATGTTAAGCCCTATAGAATTGGCCCAAGCTAACCAAGAGGCGGGGTGAATTGGTAATTAAAAATTTCTTTTCTCAAAGAATAAAAATCACAAACCAAAATCACCACAAAAAACAAAGTGCAAAAATAAAAGTGCGGAAGCAAAAATAAGAACACAGAAATTTATAGTGTTTCGATCAACTCAATCTACGTCCACTCCTTGGAGGCACCCTCCAAGTATTGCACTACAAAACATGACTCTCCTTTAGCCCCCATGGCTTGGCGGAGAAGCCTTCACAAGAACCTCCTTTTTGCCATCCCGGCAAGGCAGAGAACCTACCTCCTTTTGCTTCCTCTTGAAGCTGGCAGAGAACCACAACCAAAAGCTAACTCCTTACCTCTACCAATCCTTCCACGGACGAGAAACTCTAGACGAAGAACAAACAGAGTGATCCTTGAAGCAACCCTTGTGAATCCCCTCACAAGCTCCCCCTCACAAGATCCTCTCTCTCTCTCTCTCTCTCTTTCTCTCTCCTCTCTTTCTCTCTCTCTATTTCTCTCGCTCAAAGGTCTTCTCAGGTCAAGGCAGCAGCCAAAGGTCTCTCAAAACGTTGAACATGAGCTCTTAAATAGAAGAGCTTCAAAGGAGCTTATTAATTGCAAATTGCCGACTTTATCGTCCAGGCCGATATGGACATCGGCCTGGCCGATCAGTACAAATCATTGAAGATCGGCCAGAGCATCGCCCTGGATGCAAAACAGGACAATTGAAAATTGGCTTGATTGTCCAGGCCGATCTCACGATCGTCCTGGCCGATCGGTTCAAATTAGAGGAAAGTCGTCCTGACAATAGCCCTGGATATGAGCTGGCCGATTTTTATCGTCCTGAAGTAACTTAAGGTTTTTGACTAGATCGTCCTGGCCGATTCTGCGATCATCTAGGACGATATGATCGTATCAATCGTCCTTAATTACTCCCTTAATTTCCTAAATAATTAAGGCATAATTTGAGAATATCGTCCAGGCTGATAAAGTATCATCCTGGCCGATAATTTAAAAATACAATATACCTTAATTGTCTATGGCGGCAACTTCTTTCTATTTTGAGAATATCATCCTGGCTGGTACACGTATCGTCCAGGCCGATATGTTAATCACGGCTGCCTTAATTAAGAATCCTTAATTAGACTTTCTGTTTTAAGCCAGATCGTCCAGGCTAATAGAAGAAATCGTCCGGGCCGATATGAGTAAAAACAGAAATTTTAAGTCTCTCAAGTATGTGTGTGAAGGGTTACTTAGCATCAGTCTCTTTGACTATTACAAGTAGACTCAAGAAGTGAAAAACAAAAGTACAGACTGACTCAACCCTAAACCTACACAATCCTGAATTGGCTTCGTCTTATTTGTCCGATCTTCGATTCCTGAAACGTTAGAAGCAACAAGCAGTCCAAGAGAAATAGTTTTTATCAATCATCAAAACATAAGCCATGAAAATAGATTTGCAACAATCTCCCCCTTTTTGATGATGGCAAACACAAGTAGGAAAATATCAAAAGAGTCCATTAGAATTTCAAGTTTTCAACAATTTTTCCTACCACACTCTACTCCCCCTTTTGTCAGCACAAAAAGAGGGTCTAGATACAAAAGAAAAAAAACAAACAAAGACTAACAAGCAAACTAAAAAAAAAAAATAAGAAACAAAAAACATAAAGCACAAACTAAAAGAACGAGGGATCCTGATTATCTGATGGAGGTGGTGGAGGTGGCTGCTGAAAGTAGCTGGCAAGCGTGGTAAACTGAGCATTCAACCAGGAGATGTCCTGGTCATGCTGCTGCTGCAGGATGATTGGTCAAAAAGGCGGTCTGATCGGCCAGGCCGATCAGATATAAGCCAGGCCGATTAGACACAGGCGATCGGCCCGAGGAGTCAATCCGGACGACCGTTGAAAAAGCAGATCATCCGGGCCGAATAAGTGTATCGTCCAGGACGATACACAATAATTGATCAAACCGGCCGAAGTTAAAATGTTTTAAATCACTACCACGTTTATCGTCCAGGACGAACAGTGTATCGGCCCGGCCGATTATCCAATAATGGATTGTCTGGGGCCGAATTTAAAGATTTAAGCATGCTGACATATGGATCGTCCAGGACGATCCAGTGTATCGGCCAGGACGATGCACATAAAATGCATCGGCCAGATGAAAAATTCTATCGGCTATGACTATCTTCATGATTGCAACAGAGTTCGATCAGATCGTCCAGGACGATATATGATCATCCAGGACGATGAGTTACAGTAAGCATAGAAAAGGTCAGCATATGGATTTTAAAGAGATTTTGTCCTATCGTCCAGGACGATAAAAATATCGGCCAGGACGATGTGACTAGAAAATGAAACCAAGGAATAGATGGTGATGATCAAGGCCCTCAAACAAAAAACAAAAGAAAAAATAATCAGAAAAAACGCAGTAAAAGAAAAGCAAAAACACAAGGAAAAATAAAAAATGAATATTTTTGGATTTAAATTTTTCTAAAAATTTTTTTTGTGTTTTTTTTTTTGTTTTATGGAGGCATCATGTGAGAATTTCTCAAAAAGTTAAATTTTTAAAGTACCAAGAGATCAAGGAGTGTAACAAATCCTAATCAGAAGAAGATAGAACATCTGATTCTGTTTACCCTAGATCGGACATCCTTCAGGATAAAAAATTCTTTTGAAAAATAGAGGCCTAACTCAGAATAACTAAATAGGATAAGAAGATCCATTCAAGACTTGTTTACAATGAAAATATCTCATAATTAATAAAACAAAGTAATTTTTCTCAATCAAGGAAATTGAAATCAAGTCTTTGAAAGCATCACATAATCCATGAGTTCTCTTAAGTTTTAAGAGTTTTAGCAAAGAGAGAATAGCTTGCATTTAGTGGGTTCATTTTATGCCTCTTGTTACATTGATTGGCTTTTTTAGCATCTTTTGATTCTTTGATACACTTTTGTGTATATAGCTTTTTTTCAATTTGGCTTCATTGGCCTCTTTTCTTTTTAACTCTTGCAAGCTAGAAACTCTTTAATATATCCTTAAAAAAAAAACTTAGTTGTGAGTATATCCTCCAAATATTAGAGAATAAGAACTCTCTCTCTAACATAGGGAAGAACAATCCATAACACAAAATCAAAAACATGTGATAAATGCAATGGCAAGATTTCAAAAAAACTTGAAAGATATATAAGAACTTTGGCTATTATGCATAAGATAAATTAATGTAGCAAGATAAGAAAAGGATCTTAATTAAAGAACCATTGGTTAAAATGAGTTTATACTTTTGTTTAGAGGAAGAAAATCATACCACTAAACAAGGTCAAAAGGAGGGAAACCATCAACGAGATTTCTCCTTTAACCGATTTAGAAAAGCTAAACACTATCTCCAAAAACTTCCAAAATCTAAAAACTTGAAAAGATCCAACATATAAAAACTAATCATAAAAGTAACATGAAAACAAACTAATTCTAAAATAACGAAAAGCTATCACATAACAAAACAAACAAAATAAACTTAAAACAACAAAAAAAATGAAAACAAAGCAAACTAGAACAACACAAAACAAGCACAAAACTTAGCACAAAAACAAAAACAAATAACACAAAAACTAAAAATTTCAAGCAAGTTATAAGGCACCGAGTTTAAGCAATTTTTGAGCTGTCAGCCTCCTTATGTCCAGTTATCCTATGCTCCCACGTGGTCTTTGGTGAGAGCACACCTGTAAAACTTAACAATAGTCAGATTTAGGAACCCAAACAAGTTTGGGCCCCTTCTTAGGAAAAGTATAGTGTAATGCAGATGTGGTATGCTGTGAATCATGCATCTTAGGTCTCCACACCCAATGTGTACTATGGTGGATGGTGCACGTGTGTGAGATGTGTCCTAGCATGCCACATGAGAAACATCTAACTCCAGGAAAAGGGTTTCTTAAATGGTTTGAGTTATAATGCCTCTTCCTAGATTCTGGCTTAGGATTAAAAGTAGATGTCATCCAATTTTTCTTAATTGTATCCAAATCATTTTGAATCCTCAAGTTAGTTCTTTTTAATGCCTCATTATCAATTCTCAAGTTTTTCTCAATCTCTTTAGATTTCGTAAGATCAGAATTAAGTGGGGTGTGTGAAACTTTCAATGCCTTATATTCATCAATTAATTCTGAATGCTATTTGTTCAACTCATCAAATTCATCAAGAAGAGCCATGTGATTAGAATCAATCGTTGAATGATCTTTAAGAATGACTTCATACTCTTTCTGCAAATTTACAAGTTCCACTTTTAAGCTAGCATGTGTCTTCTTAAGTTTTTTGTATGATGCATGGATTTTTTCACAAATTTCAAACATTCATCATAGGTTGGTTTACATACCTCTTCCTCATCACTTTGCTCAATATGATCTTCCCCTATTAAGCACAGGTTCGTTGTCTCTTCCTCTGGTTCAGTCTCAGAGGAATCAGTACCAGATTCTCAACAATCTCCCCCTTTTTGATGATGGCAAACCAACAAGTAGAAAAATATACGAGTCCATTAGAATTTCAAGTTTTCAACAATTTTTTCCTTACCACACCCTACTCCCCCTTTTGTCAGCACAAAAAGAGGGTCCAGATACAAAAGAAAAAAACAAAACAAAGACTAACAAGCAAACATAACAAAAAAACAAGAAACAAACAACATAAAGCACAAACTAAAAGAACGAGGGATCCTGATTATCTGAATGGAGGTGGTGGAGGTGGCTGCTGAAAGTAGCTGGCAAGCATGGTAACTGAGCTATTTGAACCAGGAGATGTCCTGGTCATGCTGCTGCTGCAGGCCGATTGGTCAAAAAGGGCGGTCTGATCGGCCACACAATTCCATGATAAGAAGAGATATCTGAAAGTTCACTAGGGATGTTAAGCCCTATAGAATTGGCCCAAGCTAACAAGAGGCGGGGTGAATTGGTAATTAAAATTTCTTTTCTCAAAGGAATAAAAATCACAAACCAAAATTCACCAACAAAAACAAAGTGCAAAAATAAAAGTGCGGAAGCAAAAATAAGAACACAGAAATTTATAGTGTTTTCGATCAACTCAATCTACGTCCACTCCTTGGAGGCACCCCAAGTATTGCACTACAAAACATGACTCTCCTTTAAGCCCCCATGGCTTGGCGGAGAAGCCTTCACAAGAAACCTCCTTTTTTGCCATCCCGGCAAGGAGAGAACCTCTCCTTTTGCTTCCTCTTGAAGCTGGCAGAGAACCACAACAAAAGCTAACTCCTTACCTCTACCAATCCTTCCACGGACGAGAAACTCTAGACGAAGAAACACAGAGTGATCCTTGAAAGCAACCCTTGTGAATCCCCTCACAAGCTCCCCTCACAAGATCCCTCTCTCTCTCTCTCTCTCTCTTCTCTCTCTCTCTCTCTTTCTCTTCTCTATTTCTCTCCCAGGTCTTCTCAGGTCAAGGCAGCAGCCAAAGGTCTCTCAAAACGTTGAACATGAGCTCTTAAATAGAAGAGCTTCAAAGAGAGCTTATTAATTGCAAATTGCCGACTTTATCGTCCAGGCCGATATGGACATCGGCCTGGCCGATCAGTACAATCATTGAAGATCGGCCAGAGCATCGCCCTGGATGCAACAGGACAATTGAAAATTGGCTTGATCTGTCCAGGCCGATCCTCACGATCGTCCTGGCCGATCGGTTCAAATTAGAGGAAAATCGTCCTGAAATAGCCTGGATATGAGCTGGCCGATTTTTATCGTCCTGAAGTAACTTAAGGTTTTTGACTAGATCGTCCTGGCCGATTCTGCGATCATCTAGGACGATATGATCGTATCAATCGTCCTTAAATTACTCCCTTAATTTCCTAAATAATTAAGCATATTTTGAGAATATCGTCCAGGCTGATAAAGTATCATCCTGGCGCGATAATTTAAAAATACAATATAACCTTAATTGTCTATGGGGCAACTTCTTTCTTTTTTGAGAATATCATCCTGGCTGGTACACGTATCGTCCAGGCCGATATGTTAATCACGGCTGCTTAATTAAGAATCCTTAATTAGACTTTCTGTTTTAAGCCAGATCGTCCAGGCTACATAGAAGAAATCGTCCGGGCCGATATGAGTAAAAACAGAAATTTAAGTCTCTCAAGTATGTGTGTGAAGGGTTACTTAGGCAATCAGTCTCTTTGACTATTACAAGTAGACTCAAGAAGTGAAAAACAAAAGTACAGACTGACTCAACCCTAAACCTACACAATCCTGAATTGGCTTCGTCTTATTTGTCCGATCTTCTGATTCCTGAAACGTTAGAAGCAACAAGCAGTCCAAGAGAAAATAGTTTTTTATCAATCATCAAAACATAAGCCATGAAAATAGATTTGCAAACATCTCCCCCTTTTTGATGATGGGCAAACCAAGTAGGAAAATATCAAAAGAGTCCATTAGAATTTCAAAGTTTTCAACAATTTTTCCTACCACACTCTACTCCCTTTTGTTCAGCACAAAAAGAGGGTCTAGATCAAAAAGAAAAAACAAACAAAGACTAACAGAAACTAAAAAAAAAAATAAGAAACAAAAAACAAAAGCACAAACTAAAAGAACGAGGATCCTGATTATCTGATGGAGGTGGTGGAGGTGGCTGCTGAAAGTAGCTGGCAAGCGTGGTAAACTGAGCATTCAAACCAGGAGATGTCCTGGTCATGCTGCTGCTTGCAGGATGATTGGTCAAAAAAGGCGGTCTGATCGGCCAGCCGATCAGATAAGCCAGGCCGATTAGACACAGGCGATCGGCCGAGGAGTCAATCGGACGACCGTTGAAAAAGCAGATCATCCGGGCCGAATAAGTGTATCGTCCAGGACGATACCATTAATTGACCAAAGGAGCTCATTAATTGCAAATTGTCGACTTTATCGTCCAGGCCGATATGGACATCGGCCTGGCCGATCAGTACAAATCAATGAAGATCGGCCAGAGCATCGCCCTGGATGCAAAATAGGAAATGATTGAAAATTGGCTTGGAAAATCGTCCAGGCCCGATCTCATGATCGTCCCTGGCTGATCAAGTTCAAATTAGAGGAAAATCGTCCTGCCTGGATACGAGCTGGCAGATTTTTATCGTCCTGAAGTAACTTAAGGTTTTTGACTAGATCGTCCTGGCCAATCCTGCAATCGTCCAGGACGATATGATCGTATCAATCATCCTTAATTACTCCATTGATTTCCTGAACAATTAAGGCATAATTTGAGAATATCATCCAGGCCGATAAAGTATCGTCCTGGCCGATAATTTAAAAATACAGTATACCTTAATTGTCTATGGCGGCAACTTCTTTATATTTTGAGAATATCGTCCTGGCCGATACACGTATCGTCCAGGCCGATATATTTATAACGGTTGCCTTAATTAAGAATCCTTAATTACACTTTCTATTTTAAGCCAGATCGTCCAGGCCGATAGAAGAAATCGTCCGGGCCGATATGAGTAAAAACAGAAATTCTAAGTCTCTCAAGTATGTGTGTGAAGGGTTACTTAGCATCAGTCTCTTTGACTATTACAAGTAGACTCAAGAAGTGAAAAACAAAAGTACATACTGACTCAACCCTAAACCTACGCAATTCTGAATTGGCTTCGTCTCGTTTATCCGATCTTTAATTTCTGAAACGTTAGAAGAAACAAGCAGTCCAAAAGAAATAGTGTTTATCAATCATCAAAACATAAGCCATGAAAATTGATTTGTAATAATATCTTGGTTGGGAATCCGAACCTTTTTAAAACAAGTTCTAGAGTATCCCAACTCATACTATCAAAAAATTGAGTCATATAAAGCTTAACGGCCATAATTCCTTTCCTACTTTTGGAAATTCTAAATTTGTTGAAGATTTCGTGAGCTAAGAGGCAATGATCAGAAAAAGATCTACCCGGGATAAAAGCTACTTGCTCCACAGAAATGAGTTTCGAGATGCAACATTTCAATCTATTTACAATCATCATGGATGCAATCTTGTAAATTGTTTGGCAAAGAATTATGGGACGAAAGTTAGAGGGGGTTATCAGATTTTTTATCATTGGAATGAGAACTACCAAAGTATCTTTCCAAGCACAATGCATATGCCATGTTGTGAAAAAATCATTCACTGCCTTCCATATTGCATCTTTAACAATATCCAAATAAAATGTGAAGGAGGAAGTGAAACCATTTATGCCAAGAGATTTGTTAGAGCCTTGCTGAAAGAATGCAACTTTGAGCTCATCCATGATAAAATCCGCTTCAAGAAAATCCCTTTCGGTATCACAGATCTTCTGATCCAGATTAGCCGAAGGCCAATTCAGATGATTACATTCTCTAAACTTCCATTTGTTTTAAAAAAACTTCAGGAAGATTGCTTCAATTTGATCCATATCTTTAACCAAATTATTATCATCATCCTTTATTTGCCGAATCAGCTTGCCATTTTTCATTACAGTTGCATAGTCATGATAGAATTTTGAGTTAGTGTCTCCCTGTTCATTCCAAGTTGTTTTTGCTCGTTGGTTCCACTATATGGACAGCCTGAGCTGAGTTATATTAAGTTCACTAATCTTGGCATGAAGAATATTGAGATTATTAGGACTGAGATCACCAGCCGAGTCCTCTTCAAGAAGTAATTTAAGTATCTCCTCCTTCGGCTCCTCTTTCAACAAATTTAAGTTTTTACACTTGCTTTTATTCCAGAAATAGGGAGACTTAAACCTCTCTTGATCTTTCTATTAAGAACTTCAGCAGCATTACAAAATTGTTCTTCTTCCAAGCTGTAGCGACAATCTTCCATGCGGCTGGATTTGATTTTCAGGAATCGTCAAACATGTAGATTTTTGATCGAATCCGTTGCACATCTTCCAGTTTGAAATCAATGGGGCAGTGGTAAGAAGAGACCCTTGCTAAGTGTCTAACAGAAGAAGAGGGAACTAGTTGGAGGGCTGCAGAATTCAGTAAAAAATGATCCAGTCTTTCCCAGATCCTAGGAATGCCTTGTTTATTATTGTACCAAGAGAACCTTAGTCCAACAACACTCAAATTATAAAGGTCATGATTTCCCATAAAATGTTTCATCTCCTTGGACCCCTTAGTCATACAGAATCTTTTTCCACCTCTCTTATCTTCTTTGGATAGGAGGCAGTTAAAATCGCCTCCCACAATGATAGGAACATCCCCCAAAATATGTCTATCAAGACTATCCCAAAGGTCTCTCTTGATCTGATAATCCTTATTTCCATAAACCATAGCGACATTCTAGCTACCCTTGCTAGGGGTCTTCAGACTACCAAAAACAAATTGTGAAGAATGGTCAATAACATCAAGAGTAACCACATTCCTTTTCAAAAGAAGCAAAATTCCTCCAGCTATACCACCGGATGGATGATGGAAAAAATTCCAATCATTGCCAATTATTCGGTTAACATCACTTCTACCAATTTCAGCTAGTTTGGTTTTGGCCAAACCAATAAAAAAAACATCATTATCCTTCACCACTTCCTTTATGTATAAAGAGGCCTCCTTTTTCTTGGCCCATATACACTTCCAAAATATGAAAGATGACATTAACTACCTAAAGGGGAAGAGTCCCCGCCTTTCTTTTTTTCCCCTTGCCTTCTACTTCTCTTTTCATTGAGACAGGTTCAATGGGTCCCAGGAATTTGAACTGCAGCTTGGGTTTAATTTTGGCAGAGTTTGAAGATTCTTTCTCCAAAATTTCTTTTATAGTGTCCCCATCATCACCACCATATATGGAAGCAAAAAATTTAGTAATTTCAGTGTTAACAGTAGGATCAATTATATTTTCATCAATGACTTTGTCATCTACAGAAGCATGAAGAATGTAAGTGTTATGAATTTCAATAGATTCAGTACTACCCTGAGTACCATTAGCCAGCAATGAATTAGATTTAGTTTCAGCAGGTAAGGCCGAAGCATGAGTAATAACAGGGGATCCAACATAAGAGAAATAGTTTATTCAAAGACTACGGTTTCACAGGCAGTTGTAAAATCAGGCTCAACAGGCTTGTTGGATTCCTCAGGGATACCAACATCCAGTTCTATGGTTTCTTCATAAAGAACTTTAAAGGAAATTTTCAAATTACCTTCAGTTATAGAAATCTTTGTCCCCTGGAGGTTATCAACATGAGAGTTGTCAGGAATCACAACATCATTCGAACAAGTCCAAGTTTGGGCATTATCAATATATTTTTCAGTAGTGTCAGCTTGCTTGGCTTTCTAGTTGATATGACGATTCCCTTTTTGGTTTTGTCTATTTTTGAATTTAAAATGTATCTAAAGACCATACTTCTCATTATTTCCATGATACTCAGTATTCTTTTGGACAACAATGTTCTGATAAACATCCTCCTGCTGAACAGCAGCATTCTGACAAGCAACTTTCGGTTAGATGACATCATGCTTATTATGACTGTTATCAGTCATCTTATCAGATGGAGGTTTAAGGACCGGACAGTTCGACTCTAAGTGCCCAATTTTGGCATAGTTAAAGCAAAATGAGGTTAATTTCTCATATTCAACTTTTTTGGAAAATCTTCCTCCCAATCCATCCACCCAAACTCCCAAAGGCAGTTTCGTTTCTAAGTTGATACAAACACAGATTCACGCATATTATTTCATATTCAACTTAAAGGAAGTACCATCCAAATACATTGGTGTACCAATTCTTGAAGCAATCTTAGCAATATTGACTTCATCCCAACAATGTAATGGTAATAAAGGAAAATGAATCAAAACAGGTGCATATAACCCCTTAAGAGATAGAAGTGAAAAGAATGGCGACCATTTGTCTAATCCAACTATATGACCTCCAATATACCACGGACCACCACTAAGAACTTCATCCATGGCTTCGGGGGTCTTCAAAGAACAAAGAATCCAATTCAATCCCAAGGAAGTTAGATGAAAATTACCAAACTTGTTCCATTGTCTCCGGAGTTCAATGCTACAAACCGAGAAGGGATGTTCTTACCCAAGATTTTTAGAACTATAGAATAGTTAAGAATTTTGTAGTTACCCCTTTCCAATTCAGAATTCAATTTCACTGCCACCACATCAAAAGACAATTCCGTTGAATTCGGATCAAAGTTGATCTTGATGTGGTGAGGTTTCTTCCAAGCATTGAGAAAGGAATCTTTCGGGTTACTAGGTTCCTCAATATTCAGATCTACAGAAGTTTTATTCATTGGAACAGTGTTGACAGTAATATCAGGGTTTGAGTGATTATCCAACTGAATGAGGGTCCTTCTTCATTATCTACAATCAAGCTAGCATTACGGTTAAGAATCGTAGAAGAAGAAGCATTATGATCCAGGGTTCCAAAAGAAATCCTGTTTGCATCAGGAGTATGCGTTAAACATGACTATCAGTCAAAGAGGCTGATAAAGTGGATTCTATCAAACTTTTACCCTTTCCAATAACCTCGGGGAGGATTCTATGCAATTAGGTTGTTAAAAGATTTGGAGCAGCCGTTTTTTAGAGAGAGAAGCAGCCATTTTTTAGAGAGAGAAGCAGCTGGAAATTTGAATTTCGTTCTAGCGGAATTTCAGTAATTCTCATCGCCGCGCCTTGGCGATGTCAGATGAAGGCCGCCGACCATCAGTCGGTGGGCAGAAAGGAAACTCTAATGGATTTCAAATAGATGGTCGTCGTCGACCATCGTTTCTTCTTCGTCCAGATTTGCCGAAATCTGATTTGAAGATGCAAATGAAACCGCTGATCATCAGAGATGTAAGTGATTCTACATTCAAGAAGAAGATCGATTTTGTTGAAGGCAAAGGTAAGAATATTGAAGTATTTCCAGATTGCAATACTCCTCGAGTACAGAAAGTCAATGTAAATCGGAAGCAGATCGATTCCGAAGCCTCTTCATCAGAAATGAAAATTTTCGTTAACAAATTCGGTTTTTCAAATGCAATCTCTAACCCTTGGCTAGAGATAAATGTGAAAAACATGAATAAAATTAACAAAACAAATCACGTTGATGGAAAGTCTTCTCCTTCTCTTTGCATTGACAAGACTGTAAGATCAAAAATTCTTTCTGGATTTACGGAGGAATCATCTAAAGACAAATCTGAGAAGACAGAAAACCAGATTAAAGATGTCTCTAACAACATTAGCAACAGTTTAATGAGAGACAGAGAAGTAGAACCAAAAGAAAATTTTTTAAATGCTTGGAAGAAAACTCAACATATCAAGCTCAATTATGATATGAATTCAACCCCTGTTTCGGAAGATGGTATTGCAGTTATTATGAATCATGATTGTGTTGATGCTAATTCTCACTCTAAGGAACTCTTTGGTTATCAAGGTACTTGGAAGCAACATCCCTTTTCCTGTTTGTAGTAGAGAACTCCGGAAACAATGGTCAAAATTTGGTAGTTTTCATCTCACTACCTTGGGTAAAGATTGAATACTTTGCTCTTTTACAAATCATGAAGCTATAGAAGAAATCATGGAAGGAGGTCCTTGGTTTATTGGAGGAAACATAATTGGATTGGATAAATGGTCCCATACCTTTAATCCTGAATCTCTAAAAGGTCTGTCAGCACCCATATGGATTTGAATGCCTTGCTTGCCATTACAATGCTGGGATGAACAAAATATATGCAAGATTGCTTCTATGATCGGAATACCTCTTTATCTTGATGGTAACTCATTCAAATGGGGTAAAAGGGAATATGCAAGAGTCTGTGTTCGCATAGACTTGGACAAAAAACTTCCAAGAGGAGTTTGGATTGAAAGCAAACATGGAAGATCATTCCAAAAAGTGGAATATGAGAAGATATCTTCCCTATGCTATCACTGTGGAAGAATAGGACATCTCAAAACTGAATGTCCTCTGATTATGCCTACTACAAAAGCTGCTACCTATACAAATGTCAAAGAAGGAAAAGCTCTTGATGAAGATATTCCTAATGAAAAGGATGAATTAGGCCCATGGATTCAAGTAAAATTTCGGAAGAACAAACAGTTTAACAAAACTGTTAAAAATCCTGTTCCAATCTCAGATTCTAGAAACCAACATTCAACAATTTGGAGACCTGTCAAGAATAAAAATGCTACATATTTTCCGACTAATAGCATTGAAGAAGGAGAAATCATTAAAGAACTAAACAATAATGCTGAAGCTGATCAATTCCCTGTTGAACAAAATACTTCTTGTATCAATTCTGAAATCTGTTTACAGAATAATTGCAGTGCTCTTGCAGAAACTGTGGAAGAAATCAGTTTGGTTGAAATCATGGGAAATACTAGAGATTCAGCTCACATCCAAACTGAAAAGTTGTTAGAAAACAACTTTCAATCAAATTCTCTAGAACTCTCCAACAACCAATTATTTTCTTCAACAACAAATTCTATCCCTGTAGAAGTTCAAGAAGCATTCATAACTACTTCAGGGAAAGTTAAACTATCCAAAGAAGTAAGAGATTTGGGGCCAATTGATAATCTCATCAAGAGTAGAAGAAGAGCAAATAATAATAAGAATAAGGGTGGGGATGCAAACCCACCTTTGCACCAATGACTTCTCTCATATTTTGGAATTGTAGGGGAGCCAATAAGAAGGAGGCTTCCTTCTATCTCAAGGAGATAGTAAAAGATAATGAATGTTGTTTTATTGGTCTTACTGAAACAAAAATCACAAATCTTGATAGACTTGCTGTAGATAGAATTATTGGTAAAGAATGGGACTTCTTCCTTCATCCTTCCGATGGCAAATCAGGAGGTATCATTAATTTCTGGAACAGGAATAAAACTTCTTTTGAAGTTTTAGATCATTCTTCTCAAGTTATAATTGGCAAGCTCAAATCTCCTTCTTTTGGCAATTGGAAGGTGGGAACGGTTTATGCAAATAAAGATTATCGAATAAGAAGGAATCTTTGGGAGATGATTGAGAAAATAACATGTGAAGACATTCCTACAATTATTGGAGGAGATTTCAATTGTATTTTATCAAAAGATGATAAGAAAGGGGGAAAGAGATTCTCTTTCTCTAAAGGTCCTCAAGAAATAAAAATGTTTATGACTAACAATGATTTTCATGATGTAGGTACTATTTGACCTAAATTTACTTGGTGTAATAACAAAGAAGGTAATTCTAGAATTTGGGAAAGACTAGATAGATGTCTTCTTAATTCTAATGCTCTTCATAAAGTCCCTTTGGGTCAAGTCAAACATTTACCCAGGATTGCATCGGACCATTGTCCAATTGCTTTTAAATTGTTGGAATCTCAAATCAAGACCCATTTTATCAGATATGAAGAAACCTGGAATTCATATCCTGCGGCTAGAATCATTGTATCCAATGCTTGGAGGAAATCAGACCATGGAAATGATATGGAGATTCTTCAAAGAAAACTCAAGAGATCATTGAGGTCACTATACTTTTGGAGTAAGAACAAATGCAAAAATCTTAATTCTCTAAAAGAAGAATTAAAATTGGAAATTTCAAATCTTCAATTGGAAGAATCAATTCTTGGTGGACTTTCAGATGATAAACTGAAACTTCTTAGATCCAAAGTAAATGAATTCAATATTACATTGGGAAGACTTTCTTCATGGTGGAACCAAAGAGCAAAAGTTAGATGGCTTGAAGAAGGAGATGTTAACTCAAATTTCTTCCATAAATTTGCTTTAGCAAAGAGAAATGGAAATCTTATAAGGCAAATTAAGAATGACGAAAATGTATTAGTTGAAGATCTTGATCAAATCTCTGCTGTTTTCCAGAAAATTTTTGAGCAAAAATGGAGCTCTAAAAACTGCATATTAGAGCAATGGCCTTTCTTTCCAGAAGAACAAAAACTTAATGATTTGGATATCAATTTTTTAAGTTCAGATTTCACTCAAGATGAACTGAAGACTGCTGTTTTTCAGCAAGGTAGAAACAAGTTACCGGGACTTGATGGTATAACTCCTATTTTTTTCAAAACTATTGGAGTATTGTCAAGAATTCCACCTGGAAAGCTGTAGACTTGTTCTTTAAAACTGGTTTCATGATCAATGATTGGAATGATACTTTAATTGTTTTAATTCCCAAAGTCAAACACCCGTTGGTTCCTTCCAATTTCAGACCTATAAGCTTATGTCAAACCTCTTATAAATTGGTTGCAACAATGCTAGTTAATAGAATCAAGTTTTGTATTTCCAGGATTATTATGGAAGAACAAATTGCTTTCATTCCTGGTAGATCCATGTCCGATCATTGCCTACTAGCTCAAGAAATCTTCAACAAATTCAAAGTTTCTAAAGACAAGAAAGGTTTTATGGCTATTAAATTAGATATGGAATAAGCTTTTGATAGAATGGGATGGCCTTCTTTGCTTCAAGTTTTAAAAATTTACAAATTTCCTCCTTCAATTTGCAACATTATATTGGAATGTGTAAGGAATGTCAGATTCTCTATTATCTTAAATGGGAAGCTTTCAAATTGGATCATAGCTAAGAGCGGGCTTCATCAAGGATTCCCCTTATCTCCATACTTATTCATTATGTGCTTTCAGCTCTTCTCTCATGCTATTAATCAAAGAGGACATCATTTGGGAGTTTGTATAACACCCAAATATCCGAAATTATCACATCTTCTATTTGCAGATGATGTATTAATCTTTTCAAAAGCAACTTCTACAGCAGCCCTGGAATTAAAATCAATTGTCTCTGATTTCTGCAGTTGGACAGGTCAGAATATCAATGCTCCTAAATCTCAAATTCTATATGGTAAATTGGTTAAGCATTCTATGAAGAAACAAATTAAGAGGATATTGAATTTCAAAGAGGTAAAAGAAATGAACTACTTGGGTATTAAATTGGCTTTGAGAAGGCTCAAATCATTTGATTTTCAGCAAATGATAGACAATATCCTAGAGAGGCTGAATACTTGGGGAAGCAAACAACTATCAATGGCAGGTAAAATTACTTTGGTTAAATCTTCTCTTCTAACCATGCCAAGCTTTCTATCAACT
>NW_021318892.1:45835-66185 GCF_001605985.2 Dendrobium catenatum
CTGGTAAATTCCTCTCTTTAACAATGCAAGCTTCTATCAACTCATTCTTTGATTCCCAAGAAAATTTGTTACAAATTGATCATTTTGTAAAGAATTCATTTGCATAAAAGTGGAGGAAGAAAGGTTCCACTATGCTTGCTTGGATGATTATAGTAACCAAAATCTAAAGTGGATCTGGTATTCATTCAGCCACCAACGGCTAGGTCCTCTTAGATCAAGACTTGCTTGGAGTATTTACTCATCTTCCCAATAGTCTACTTCATAGAAATATTATTACTAAAATATGGTGATTAATATCTTTGATCTAAAGAACACTGGAATCATCAATTGGAAAATCCTTCAAAATGGAGCTAAATATTTATATCCATTGTTAATGGAAATGTGTGTGAACGGGAAGAAGATAATGTGATGAATGACATTTGTTATTAGACAAGAGCTTAAATTCCTGCCTACACTACTGCTTGTGTAGATCATCCAACGAGCTGAATTCTGAGGTACTTTTATCTTAAAGCAAAGGACCTGGGATAAAGATAAGTTGCGGAATTTTTTAATGCAGATCTTACGAGATTTTAGTCTTCAAGTTAAACCTGATTGGTAGCTTGTGATAGACTCTTAAATACCATTTTTATTCACATGGTAATCTATAACAGCTTATGGCATATTGAAGAATCCACAAAATTTCTTTCTAAAGAAATTGATTATGATTTTATATTGATAAAGAGCCATGAAGCTTAATTCCTAGAGTGTTTGAACTTTTTGTTGGTGGAAATTGAGCAAATTTGCCGTGCAACATTTGAATTTCTCAAATACAGGAAGCTCATCCAAAATGATCAATGTCTCCGAGGTTGTCATACGACTGAAATAGCACAAACTACTCATCTTTGTCTATAAAGTAAAATAACTAGTTTCTTTGTTTTCCTTAATGCCAATTGCTACTTGCATTTCAAAAAAAAAAAAAAAATTAACCTCAGGAGAAGTAAATTATCATGTTGGGCAATCGAGCCAACACCATCTCTGATGGATAATGGTTTTACAACAATGAATAGATTCAAAAGAGACCAGAGAGAGGAAGGAGACATTCGATCCGAAGCAATTTGATGACCAGAGGATGGATGGATGATCGGCAGAGCCTGCAAATCCGAAGGCGTCGACTCGGCCCGACGCCGCCATTGAAGCGCGAATAACCCGCGAAAAAAGCAAGATTCAAAAAATGTTTATCTCTCTATAGAACCAGAGTTCTACCCCTAGGTCAGATTTTCGGTCCATGCCATATTGCGAGAAATAATACTAATAAAACATAAATGAGATGTGATGCATATATATTGTAGTCAAATACAATTATTGTCATGAAAGATAAATCTAAAGTTAATATAATAGCAATAGATTGAAATTAGAGGAGATTTGTAGGAGAAATGTTTTAGGGTGAGGATGGAGGAAATTGAAAAAACTTCTCAAATCAAATAGTTCCATTCACCGTTTCACTTTAGAGCAAGATTGAGTAGTTGTGAATGGGTGTATATTTTGAGTAAATAGGTTATTCTTTCATCTTAGTAATGTGTTGACATAATATCAAGAGATATTTTGATTGAATGTCTAACTTTTAATGTGTTTGCCAGATTTTATGTTTTAACACCTTGATTGCTAAGTATCTTCTTCAAGGATTTTGATCGCAGCTCAAAACTAATGCAGAGCATTTGATTCATATGGGAAGGAATCCTTAGTATTGTCTAAACTTGAAGATATTTCAGTGTTATTATGGATCGTATGCTCGTCCACCAAGTTGAGCCTTCGCTTTCCAACCTCGAAGTCAGGACTGCTTTTTTTGTTTGTGGTGGTCCTCTACATGCAGTACCATAGAGACTAACAGTAGTGAGGCTATTGGTATGTATAAGTGGATCGTATTCTTTAAGAGGTATTTTTAATAGAACTTAAGAGTTACAAAGAAAGAAGTACATGCCTGATAGGCCAATTGTGAATTATTTAATGATAGATCATTACGTTTTTATATTCTTTGACATCACATCACAAATAACCTAGGAGTATCGCACCTCAAAACTTATAATAGATCATGTAAATACTCAAATTATCTATTCAACGAACAGATGGAAACTACAGGCACAGCACCGTGCACTTTTTTTGACTAATACGGAGATGAGAGCTTCCATATTGTATTGCGCCTAGGTAGCTGTGATAAGTTAGCCATCTTGCAGTAAGTGCAGTTAGCTTATCATACATTTTTAACACATAAATCATGACTATTTAAATTTGCAAGAGCTTCGCTTAAGGTTTGAGTACCATCAATTTGCGTAGACAGTCAAAAGTATATTGAAAACAATAATTCCCCAATTTGTTTCACATTTGGTTATATATTTAAACTATTTATTTTAATAATTTATCATAATTAGTAACATAGTAGTCAATAAACTGATACAATACTGCCAAATATTGATCGACCAATAGGTCCACACTCACAGTAGTGATTGTAGTATTAGTCAGACTTATACATCTCAAGCTTGTGGTGCAGGTATGATCTCCTTATATTTCTTGGAAGAAATATAGCAAGAGAAATAGCGCAAAAAATGTATTCAGGGTTAAAGGGTTAGTTTATAAAATAATATTATTATTATCTGTTTTTATTATTAAGCTACAAAAATATTCTAATGTTGTAATTGTTAATGTAACAAAAATATTAATTGCCGGAGCACAATAATTAAAATTTAGAATATTTTGCAGAAGCACAAGGTCACTGATTGAAACCATATTTAGCCTTGATTATAAATCACGTCGAGAACTCTACTCTATTGGTGAGAGTGTATGGTGTAGACTTGTACCTAGATATATTAGTAGGATGGCGACATAAACATACATAACCGAGTTTTGATTTGGGGGCATAGGTAGTTCCTCTAATACTAGGGCCAGTTCCACCTATTGAACACGGCGAGTTTGTAATAAATCTTTAAAGAAGATTTTAATAAATTACTTAAGTATGAAATACTAATTAAGTATATCTACATATAAAGATGCCGGTAGAGCAACTATATATGATTACATAATTATAACTCCATAAGGGGAGGAGGACCACTAATGGGTTGTGAGCGAGCAAACGTGACTACTAGAGTTAATATTTTAGGTTTCATGTGTAAATTGCCTTAATTTGTATTAAATTTTGTGTACAAAACAGAAACTTCAAGAGACATCCATGTTGACCTCACTTTTTGTATGAGGTCACTTTCAACCTCTCTAAGCTCTTGGACCTTAGGTTTCTTGGAATTAGATCGTTAGGATCCTACCTAGTATACTACTACTCATAGGCCAATCAGATCTAAACTCAATTCAAACCTAAATCCAGGGAAAGACTCAGGTCTTGAAACCCTTTATAAGTGATTTTCCATCACCTTGACACCCATCAATAGCATAGTGAATTCTGGCCTGTCATTCCATATTGTATGAATCGTCTTTAGTGTCAACCCTCCAAATTTGAACTCAATTCTTCGAGGAGCTTTAACACCATAAATTAATCCAAGTTTCAAAGATTGCAAAACCTCAATATCATTTTAATCCAGTGCCACTAGCACTTTCACACAGGAAATTGATCTTGGAACCCCTTCAACCACTTTGTCACCCTCCAGATCTTGATATGACTTGTTAAGAATTAATCACCGCTCTCTAGATTCATTTGACCTAGAATTGACTCAAGGCTAAAAATGAGAAAACCCTTTAAGAGAGATTTTTTGACTTTTGGCGACTCACTTGATTTGACTCATACAACATTTGAATCTCTCTTCACCATTTTAAACAATTATTGGACCTATAGATCAATTTCATACCTTAGGTCAACTTGGTTGACCAGTCTCAAACCTAATTTGATTTCTAAGACCCATAAGGGTCAACAATAATGACATTTTGACCGCAAATGACCCTCTACACCTAACACCTATCAATTGGTTCATTGTGACCAAATTGATGTTCAATGGACCGTAACCTCCTAGTCTAGGTAAACTTTGTGACCAGTCAAACCAGTTTGACCAAGTCCAACCAAGTTTGACCAAATGAACCACATATACCCATCCTTTCATCAAACCTTTTGACCATAAAATATATTCATCTTTCATTTAAACCCATGGGAGACTCCTTGGCTTCAAGATCCCTCTTGAGACCCAAGCTTGGCCTTAGGCTACGTTTTGGCTTGAACCAAGTCCAAAGAGAGGCCCTTTGAACCATTTATATCCTAGGTCAAATTGAATCCAATCCAGGTTCATTGGCGGCCCCTCGTGTCAGAAATTTGGACCCGGACCTGCCCTGCCCCTAACCCGGGTTGACCCAACACGACCCGTTAACTAGCAAGACAACGAGGAGCAAGAGGGTGAGCGTGTGCAGGCACAAGTGCTGGCGTGGGAGCAGACATAGGTGCATGTGCGGGAGAGGGTGTGGGTGTCGATGACGAAACCGGAGCTAATGCAGGGCTGGACACAAGCGCGGAGTGCTGCGGGCGAGGGTGTGACCCGAGTTAGTTTCAGGTTTCTTTCGGCTTTCGGTTTGACTTGAATCATACCCGTTTGCAAAATTGGTTGACCCGAATCTTGAATTTTTTGTTTAAGTTCGAGTTAGATTTTGAGTCGGGTCAAAGTTGACAATGTTACTTGTATTTGATGAAAATAGGGGAAAAAGATAGAGATAAAAAAAAGATTTTAAAAAAAAAAAAAAAAAATTAACCTCAGGGAGAAGTAAATTATCATGTTGGGCAATCGAGCCAACACCATCTCTGATGGATAATGGTTTACAACAATGAATAGATTCAAAAGAGACCAGAGAAGATGAAGGAGACATTCGATCCGAAGCAATTTGATGACCAGAGGATGGATGGATGATCGGCAGAGCCTGGCAATCCGAAGGCGGTCGGCCGGCCGACGCCGCCATGAAGGCAGAATACCCGCGAAAAAAGCAAGATTCAAAAAAATGTTTCTCTCTATAGAAAACCCAGAGTTTCTCCCCCTAGGTCAGCATTTTCGGTCCATGCCATATTGGAGAATAAACTTATAAAACATAAATTGGATGTGATGCATATATATTGTAGTCAATACAATTATTGTCATGAAAGATAAATCTAAAGTTAATATAATAGCAATGATTGAATTAGAGGAGATTTGTAGGAGAAATGTTTTAGGGTTGAAGGATGGAGGAAATTGAAAACTTCTCAAATCAAAAGTTCCATTCACCTTTACTTTAGAGCAAAGATGAGTAGTTTGTGAATGGGTGTATATTTTAGAGGTAAGATAGGTATTCTTTCAATCTTAGTAGATGTGTTGACATAATATCTAAGAGATTATTTTGATTGAAATGTCATAACTTTTAATGTTTTGCCAGATTTATTTTTAAAGCCCTTGATTGAGCTAAGTATCTTCTTCAAGGATTTATGCACTTCAAAACTTAATGCAGAGCATTTGATTCATATGGAGAAGAATCCTTTTATTATGTGTAAACTTGAGAAGATATTTTCTCTAGTAGTTTTTCACTCTATGGAGCCTCTACACATGCATTTACCATAAGAGACTACAGTAGGTTGAACTATTTAGTATTAATGGATCTATCCTTTTAAGAGGTATTTTAATAAACTTAAGAAGGTTACAAAGAATAAAGTACATCCTGAAGGCTCAATTTGTGAATTATATCTAATGTGTGAGATAATCTAGTTTTACTTATATTTCTTTGACATAACATCACAATAACCTAGGAGTACTGCACCTCAAAATCTAGGTCATATAGATTCATGTAAATACTCAAATATATCTATTCAACGAAAGTGGTAAACCTACAGGCACTAGCACCGTGCATTTTTTTGACTAATAAGGAGATGAGAGCTTCCATATTGTATGCCTTGGTTAGCTGTGATGAAGTTGAGCCATATCTTGAGTAAGTATGAGTTAGCTTATTCATACATTTATTACACATAAATCATGACTATTTAAATTTGCAAGAGCTTCATTAATGGTTTGAGTACATCAATATTAGTAGAAGTTCAAAAGATAGTTGAAACATAATTCCCAAATTGGTTCAAAATTTTGGTATATATTTAAACTATTTATTTTTAATAATTTATCATAATTAGTTAACATAGTAGTCAATAAACATGATACTAATATGCAAATATTTGATCGACCAATTAGGTCCACACTCAAGGTAGTGATTTGTAGTATTAGAGACTACTACATCTAGCTTTGGTGCAGGTATGATGCTCCTTATATTTCTTGGAAGAAAATACCAAAAGAAATGCGCAAAATGTAGTTCAAAGGGTTTAAGGTTAGTTATTATAAAAATATATTTTATATTATGTCTTTTTTAATTAAGCTAACAAAAATATTCTATGTTGTATATTGTTAATGTAAACAAAATTTATTAATTTGCCCGAGCACAATAATAAAATTAGAAATAATTTTGAGAAGCACAGGTCGACTTGCATGTGAAACATATTTACCGACATTATAAAGTCAGGTGAGCAACCTCTCTAAATTGGTGAGAGTGTATGGGGTGAGCTGAGTAGCCTAGATTATATTAGTAGGATGGACTAAAACATACATAACCGAGCTTTTGATGTTGGGGGCATAGGTAGTTCCCTCTATACTAGGGGCTCAGTTCCACCTATTGAACACAGGCGATGTTTTGTAAGAAATTTTAAGAGATTTTAATAATTTACTTAGATATGAATACTAATTAAAGTATATTACATAAAAAGATGCTCGGTAGAGAATCAACTACTATTGAGTTACATAATTATACTCATAAGGGGAAGGAGGACCACTAATGGGTTGATGAGCGAGCAAACGTGACTACATAAGTTTAATATTTTAGGTTTCATGTGTAAATTGCTTAATTTTGTATTAAATTTTGTAGTACAAGAATACACAACTTCAAGAGAGCCATCCCATGTTGACCTCATTTTTGTATGAGGTCACTTTCAACCCCTTCTTAAGCCTTGGACCTTAGGTTTCTTTGGAATGTAGATCGTAGGATCCTCCTAGTTACTATATCATAGGCCCAATCCAGATCTAAACTCAATTCAAACCTAGAATCCAGGGTTAAAGACTCAGGTCTTGAAACCCTTTATAAGTGATTTTTCCATCACCTTGAAACCCAGTCAATTAGCATATGATTCTGGGCCTGTCAATTCCATATTGATATGAAATGTCTTTAGTGTCAACCCTCCAAATTTGAACTCATTTCGAGGACTTTAACACCATAAACTTAATCCAAGTTCAAAGATTGCAAAACCTTCAAATATTTATAATCCATGCCACTAGACCTTTCACCAAGTGGAATTTGATCTTGGAACCCCTTCCAAACCCTTTGATCACCCCCAGGACCTTGATATTGACTTGTTAAGCAATAATCCACGCCTCTCTAGATTCAATTTGACCTAGAATTGACTCAAGGCTAAAATGATGAAAATGCCCTTAAAGAGGATTTTTTTGACTTTTGGCCTAAACTCAACTTGATTTGACTCATCAACATTTGAAATCTTCTCCAGTCCTTTTTAAACAATATTTGGGACCTAATAGACCCAATTCCATACCTTAGGTCAACTTGGTTGACCATCTCAACCTAATTTGATCTTAAGACCCATTAAGGGTCAAAATGAAAATGATCATTTTGACCCAAATGACCCCTCTACACCTTAACACCCTATCAATTAGGTTCATGTGACCAAATTGATTTCAATGGACCTAACTCCTAGTCCTAGGTAAACTTTGTTGACCAAGTCAACCAAGTTTGACCAAGTCAACCAAGTTTGACCAAATGACCCATATACCCCTCCTTTCATCTAAACCATTTGACCAAAATAATTTCATCTCCATTTAAACCCATGGGGAGACTCCTTAGGCTTCCAAGAGATCCCTCTTGGAGACCCAAGCCTTGGGCCTACTTAGGTTAGCGTTTTGGCTTGAACCAAGTGCCCAAAGAGAGGCCCCCTTTGAACCATTTATTAATCCTAGTCAAATTGAATCCAATCCAAGGTGTCATTGGGCCCCCTCTAACCCAATGTATCTTCCTTAGCCAACCAAGCCATTAAGTCCACATGGGTTAAGAGTTAGGCTAACCCAAAGTGGAAAATCCCACTTTTGATTAAGTGAACTGCTATCCTGAGCTCAATTGAATCTGACCAACACCTCCATTAGGTGGCCTTAGGTCAAACATATCTCCCCCAGCTGGCCCAAGCCATGGGTTGACTTAGGTCAACTTTTGGGCTAGCCCAAAGTCGTCAAAACCACATGAATTTGAGCATTTTCTCATCTCATACCAAATTGAACCAAACTACCACTTACATTGGGTGTACCAAACCCAGACCCACCTCCCACATCAAACCCAGGGTCTTGCCTGACCTGGGTTGAGCCCAATTCAACCCAAATTGAGTAGATTTGGATCAACCCGAGCCAACTTTGAACTCAAGATGAATTGAACCAAATTGGCATTTGCATTGGGTGTACCAGACCCATACCCACTTTCCACATCAAGCCTAAGGTCTTTCCTAACCTGGGTTGAGCCCAATTTGACCCAAACCAAGCAGGTTTGGGTCAAATAAGGCCACTCGATTGAATTTGACCTCTCCAAGCTCAATTGAGCTCACCCTTGAGTCCAGTGTGTCGCCATCGCTCTTTCCAGATCAACTCAACCCAGACCCCAGTTGACGGTGGCTGGAAACAATAGAGAACAAGCTTCGGTGTCCACCCCCCCCCCCCCCTTTTCCCCCTCTCCCCCCCACTTTGATCCTGACCCAAAGCCTTCCAAAGGCTGGGCTTGTCGACTTCAGGCTCACGAGCCCTCTGGGAGGATGCCTCCCTCCCCTTGGTGCCCATCTGAGGCCCAACCCAGTTAACCCTTGCCATCCAAGCTCGCAGGAGGTGGTTGAATAGGGCAGTTCATTCCAAAGGCTGTCATTCGATCCCAGTATTTTTGAAATCACTCCCCAAAGCTCACTCATTCCTCCTGTCTCATTTCCCAACCACCCAGATCGTCGTGTTTGATCCGTTCGAGCGAACTCCGGTGAAAGCTTTTGGAACCATGCTCAAAGTAGTACCTTCGGCCATCCTTCAGTCCACGTGTCTGAAGAAGATCTGTTTGTCTTCATCCCCTAAAGCTGTCTGATAGAGAAGCTCATCCGTTGAAGCCTTCTCTTTGATAATCTTTTGATCCCGTGCTCCCTATATAGGTAGTCCTATTAAGTGTGAAGGAAACCTTCACCCCAATGGATATCCACCATTGGATTGAAGGTTTCTATGTTCCTGATCCTCCTTATGAAATTTCATTAAAGTTTGCCGGCAGGATCTCTCAGAACACGTTAGAAAAGCCCTACGGCATCGGGTTCATACGGGTGGTTGAATAGATAATTATGGCTGTTTATTACAATCAACGGTTTGGATAAGATCCCATGGTTCCAGAGGCCGTTTGATCCTGACTGTTTGATCATCCATCTGATGGTTATGGCTAATCCGACCGTTATCCAATTAGCCGCCAATGATTACCTCGCCAATCATGATGCGCCGCGTGTAAAGCACTAGCTGACTGGAATTAAGGGATTTAATTTCATAGAAAATCAAGGAGAACTTCAAAAATTGATATCTCCCTGCACACTTGACCAAATTTGGTGTTCATATGCTCATTGGAAAGAACACAAGGAGATCTACAAATGCCTTATGATTTCAGGCTCTAATTGTATATGTATTAAGTTTAATTTTAGTATTAGTGTTTTATTAATTATTGCATTTATTGCTTAAATTGAATTCACCAGAGCCTGGAATTTAGGAGAATGAATTTGGGCATGTCCCTAACATGTCAAAATTTTGTCTCCTCTATTTGAAGTATCCAAGGGCATTATCATGCCAATTTTGGTTTAAGGGTCATGGTTTGACCCTCAAATCCAAATTGGAACCATGATCTATCAAATGAGGTTTAGGATTTGATTTTGAATGTGATGATGATGTGTAGCATAAGGAGTTTAGGGCAAGTGATTTTGCCCCATCCCAACCCTAGGATAGCTCCCTATGATTTTTCTAAGGTGACTTAGGGATCACCTTAGGTGTCTTGGTTAGCTAGCTTAGGGAATTTCATTTGGGCTCAAATTTGGTGTGTTTAAGCCTTAAGATCAGGTGATCTCATGGTACAAATTTCATTTGATTTGGTGCCCATTTGGTCCACCAATTTGGAACCAAAATATTTCCTTCTTTAGAAATGACCTAAAACCTAATTAATTCACCAAAAATTCTTCTTAATCCCTAAAAATTCCCTAAATTACCTCTAACTGGCTCAAATTAATTCCTTAATCTGTATAAATTTTTTTCCCTTTAATTTGACATTAAAATCTACTTTAATTTAATTTTAATCAAAATCATTATTTAATCAATTTTAATTAATTAAAAATTATTAAAAATATCAAAAAATATTTAAACACTTTATAATCTCTCCTTAGATCATTTTTGATCTTTAGAATTGATTTTAAGAAGTTTAGGAGTCATTTGGATTCAAATCATTAAAAAAGCCCTTAATTATAATAATTGAATAATTTCAATAAAACACCTTAATTTCTAAAATTCATTACTAATTATAAAAAATTCTAAATCAATCAAACTCAATGGAAAATGAATCTAATTAAAATCTAGTTTTTCCTAAAAAGGTCAAACCTTCAAAATCTATTCAAAGTCAAAAAGTCAACAATTCGGTCAACTCTAGGTCAAAATTGAGTTAAAACTTCTAAAAATCATAATTTCTCATAGAAAACTACAAATTAAGTGTTCCACAAGCCTAACAACTCATAATTAGGTCTAGTAGTTATTTAAAATCTAAAACCCTCAATATTAACTTTAATTTTAAAAATCAACTTTTTTACCCCTTAGTTAACGTATCGAGATAATTTCCTAAAACACATTAATTCTTTCAAAGTCCATAATTTCATAATTTTGTTAATAAAATTCACAACCAAACCTTTAAAATCAATGATTCCAACCAATTTAAATTAACTTAATCAACCGCGATTACTACTTGGTTACCTAGGCCTACGAGGCTATTAGCTTAGCCCCAAGGAAGGTGAAATAAACTTCACGGCCTTGGTGTAAAACAAAGGTAGTAATTATCTAACCCTTAAAATATATTTAAATAAAATTCTTAATATATTAATATCTAAACTCTAACTTAAATCTACCTTTGAGCCATAACAAACTCAAAACATTAGATAACTTTAATTAACTACCCAGCCTAGGATCTACCCCAGCCACACGACCTTTTACACATACTTTAGATGATTTGCTAGGACAACCAAATCTAGTTTTAGGTTAGGCCGGTGTTTGCATTTCTACTATGTGCCAGATTTTTTGTGATTTTATTGCATGTTGTGGATGAAATTGCCTTGCTGTGTCTGCTTACTTTTTTTAATGCACTCTATGGATGATTGATGTGTTTGGCGACTAGATTACCCTTAGGATAGGAGCGATCTGGATTTTCAAATAGTTTTCTGTAGTTGGCCACGCTCATGTATGTTGAGTCTAGTGAATAGGTTGTTAGACCTAAGTTAATGTCCCAAGGCTACCAAGAGGGGGTTGAATTGGTATTTTTAAAACTTAACCCTCTTTGAAGTTTTGTTGAACCCGAACATGAAATTTTTTTAATGAAAATTTTGTATAGAAAAGTTTTTTCAACCACAGAGTTTTTAAATAAAGTAAAAGGCAAAAAAATAATAAATAGTAAAGTAAAAGACACAATGCATTTATAGTGGTTCGGTCTAAAACCAGATCTACATCCACTCCCCCAGAGGGCACCCTCTGAGTATGCACTAATACCAAATAATGTCTCTTCCTTTTGCACCCATCAGCAAGCGGAAGAACCCATTTATAAGCACTCTTTTCACCACTTACCCGAGCTAGCGGTTAGAGAACTGTCGTCCTTCTTACACCAACCCAGTTTGCAAAAACCGTTCCGTCCTTTCACACCCTAGTGTGCGGCAGAGAACCCTTCGGTTGTGCTCACACTCTGCCAAGTGTCCCAATGCAAGTGAATCCTTCGGTTTGTTCACACTCTCCAAGTTGTCTGGCAGCGAACCGAATTTCCGCTTAACAGATCTTCTCAGAAGGAAAATCTAGAAGGAAGAACAAGAAAAAGTGAAGTATCCAAAATTCACAAGTAGAGGATACTTACCTTTAAACACCAAGTGAAGCCTCACCTCCAGTGGTAGGGAATCCCCTGAATGCTCTCTCACACTTCTCATTGACTTTTTCTTCTCAATAGGCACGTGAAGATCAAATGGCAAAAAGATTGTGGTGGCAGTCCAATCTGGAACTATTTATATAAAAAGATAAGAAAAACGCCCAAAAACTACAAAGTTTTCAACTCACGTTAGTGATCGTCCCATACGTACGTGGATCGTCCTATGACGATAGACTTAAAAAGCCTTGGACGAACCTATATTGTATATGTGTACGAAAAGTTTTCATACAAAGTTGATTCGATGCCGTACGTAAACCCAAGTTCGTCCGGTACTATGAGGGACGGTTATAACAAGGTGCGGTTCAAAGAGAACTGCAAATGCTATTATAGAAAAAGAAAACCTTCCTAACGCGGGATTATATATCTCTGGACAAAAATATGTTCGTCGACCAAAATCTTATTACAGAGACCAAATCATCCGATCGCCTGACGAGATTACATTATTTCATATATGGAAACAAAATTCTTACCAAGACCAAATCGGCCTCCCTGACGATACTTAATTTCGTTAATGGACAAAATTCTACTTACAGAGAGAAATTCATCACGGGACGCAAATTAATTTCCATCTGGATGAAATTTCTATACAGAGAGAAATACGTCCCGGACTGATAATAATTTGTGCTCCGGATGAAATTAGGAACTTAGAAAATTTTTTATAGTACAGTTCCATTCGTTCGCATGTGAATCTAATATGGGTGAAATAACATATCTGATCGTCCCATACGAAACTGAATTATCGTCACCGTTAAGACATCGATCAGCTTATAAAATTTTATATATCTCCTATATTTGTGTGTTGGTTGTGTATGTTTTAGATTCACTCAATTACAATCAACTCCTTCTCAATTAAAATGAATAATTTAAGCTCGAAAAACGAAAAAGTATTCTGCTGAATTTTATTTGAAGACTTCGTGATTGAGAGTTGATTCCCACTCTAGCAGCCACAGAAATCGACGTAGTGTATAGACACACAAGAACAAATATAAAATATTCAAAGATGTGTTAGGAGATAAGATACATATCTGAACAATAATATTGTGGAAGATGTTCCCCTTTTGGTGATGATGATGGAAACAAAATTAATAAAAGACAATGGTAATATTTATTGTGTATCAATTTACAATTATCTTCAAAACACTACACACACTCCCCTTGACAATGATGAAAGATAACGGATGAAAAATGAAAGAAAGAGAGCGGTTATTGAGTACAGTTAAAAGAAACACAATCTACTATTATTTTCAAATATATAAACATAAACAAAGGCAAACAAAACAAATAAAAAAGAAAATAAGCAACGTGACTAACCTAACACAACGCCAAATGGACCACACAACACCAATATACAAACATACTAAAAAACATAAACATACACACACAATAATTTCCTCCCCCCTTTTAGACAACAACAAAAAAGTGAAGAAGAAATAGACAGAAATGTAAGTAATTATATGAAACCATTTGAAAATTTAATCTAAGAAGTGCTTGAACATAAGGTATGTGATAAGTTCAGATGGGGATGTTAGGCCCTATGAACTCAGTCCCAAACTAACCAAGACGGGGGGGGGGGGGGGGTGAACTTTGGTATTTTAAAAAACTTCTTTTACAAAGAAAGAAAATTGCATAAATCAAAGCACACACAAAAATAAATGCGGAATTTAAAAGTGCGGAAGCAAGAAAAGAAACACCAAAAATTTATAGTGGTTCCGGTCGAGCTCAGACCTACGTCCACTCCTTGGAGGCACCCTCCAAGTATTGCACTACAAAAAAGTGGGGACTCTCTTATAGCCCCCACGGCTAGCGGAGAAACCCTCACAAGAACCTGCCTTTTGCCACCCCGGGCAAGGCAGAGAACCATATCTCCTTTGCTTCCTTCCTGAAGCTGGCAGAGAACCAAAACCAAAAGCAAAACTCTTAACCCCTTTCTACCAACCTTTCCACGGTATTGAGAAACCTCTAGACGAAGACGATGCAGAGCGCATCCTTGATAGCAACCCTTAAAATGAATCCCCTCACAAGCTCCCCCTCATAAGATCCTCTCTCATCTTCCTCTCTCTCTTTCTTCTCCTCAAGGTCTTCCTCAGGGTCAAGGGGCAACAGCCAAGGTATTTAAAACTCTTGAACAAAAAGGTCTTAAATAGAAGAGCTTCAAAAGAGCTCACTTTAATTGGCAAGTTGCCGACAATATCGTCCCAGGCGATAGGAAATCGGCCGGGCCGATCAGTACAATCAGATGAACATCAGGCCCAGAGCATAGCCCTCGATGCAAAGCTGGATGATTTGAAAAATTGGCTTTGATCGTCCAGAGCGCCCTCCTCACCGATCGTCCCGGCCTATCAGTTCAAATCAGAGGAAAATGGTCCTGACAATATGCTCTGGATAGACTTGGCCCGATATTAGATCGATCCTGAAGTAACTTCAAGGTTTTTTACTGGATCATCCGGGCCGATCCTGCGATTGTCCAGGACGATCTGATCGTATCAATCATCCTTAATTACTCCCTTGGATTTTCGACTGAACAATTATGCATAATTTGTGAATATCGTTCAGCGCCGGATCCTAGGATTGTCCTGGCCGTAATTTAAAGATACAGTATACCATACTTGACATATGGCGGCCTACTTCTTTCTGTTTTGAGCTTATCCGTGCCTGGCCGAATACCACATATCGGTCCCAGGTACGATCTGTAATGTCGGCTGCCTTAATTAACGAATCCTTAATTGACTTCTCTTTCTAGCGCTCGATCGTCCAGCTCGATCAACAAGAAAATCGTGATCTAGCTGATATTAGTAAAAAACAGAAATTCTAAGTCTCTCAAAGTGTGTGTGTGAGAGGGTTACATAAGCATCAGTCTCTTTGAACTGATTACAAGTAGCTTAAAAGGTGAAAATCAAACGTACAGACTGACTCAAACCCTAAACCTACGGCATCCTGAACTTGGCTCGCTTTTTGAGTCGTCCGATGCTTTGATTCTGTTAAAAAGTTAGAAGCAACAAGCAGTCCAAGAGAAATAGTGTTTTTTAATCATCAAACAATATATGAAAACTAGATTTGCAAAATCTCCCCCTTTTTGATGAATGGAAAGTACAAGTAGGAAAAGCAAAAATTTAAACAAAAATTAGATTCATTAGAAAATCAAAGTTACAACGTCAACTTTTTTCTACCGAGAGCGCCCTATCCTACTCCCCCTTTTTGTTCATCACAACAAAGGTTAGTCCAGAAACAACAGGAAAACATCACGAAAGGACTAACTACAAAAAGAAAAACAAATAATAACACAAAGCACCAAACTAAAAGAACGACGGGATCCTTGATATCAGATGGAGAGAGGTGGACGTGGCTGCTGAAAGTAACTGGCAAGGGTGGTAAACTGAAGTATTGAACCAGCCAATGTCCCGGGGTCATGCTGCTGCTGCGTGCTGTGAAGTAAGAAAAACTATGCAATCGAGCTAAATCCTCAGCACGGTAGTGCTTCATGAAGGCAATGTCCTCAGAGTGTTGCTTCTCCTAGGCGGCAGCAACATAGGCGTCAAACGCGTAGAACGTCTCCCACGATCAAACGCTCATTCAATTGATCAACGGTGAGTGCTGGTGCGAGAGGAAACAGGGTCAGGAAAGGGAGCTGGAGAGCGGGAGCCTCCTCCTCTCTAGCCCCCCGAGGTTCTTCAGGGTGGAGACGAGTACTGTGAAGGGTGCTGAAGGAATGTTGAGTAGAAGGGAGTTTGGGAGGCTTTTGGTGGATTGAGATATTGAAGTTGCGTATTTAGTTCAAGAAACATAGGCTATGATGTGTCCTAAGGCTTAGATTTGCGTCTTCTTTTGTGGCCTGGATCGTGAATTGTTGGTTAGGTGATCAATATATCGAAAAAAATAGGCCGCAGTTGTTGATTTCCCTATGAGCCATGATGTAGAAGGTAGTGAGGCAAAGTAGAGGAGTGATGTGGACTCGGCGCCGGCTTTTGGAATGACGAGTGCGAGCGACATGTTGGATTTCCTAGCATCGCTGAATAAAGAGCTAGTTTCTCTAACATGGTAAGGTACATTTGGTCTGGCGAAGAAAGTGATTTGTCGTGGACAGTCAAAATCTGGGTCAGAAGCGATTATGTGCAGCTTATCTCTGGTGGTGAGATAGCTGTAAGTCAACACAATCCTGATTATGTGATTTCGACAGGGGCGTCGACTTCACATAGGAGGGTCAGTGGCTTGTGAAGGTAGGGTTGATACGGAAGGTTTGCGAAAAATTCTATAAAGCTTCTTGAATTGAAAGGAAAACAAGAGACAGTATTGAAAGCAAAGGGAAGTGCTGAGCGAAGAGATCCATTTTACCGGGTAAGCGAATGTGGGACCACATTGATAATTCTGGAAACATAATTCCACATTCTTTATAACAGATGATATGCGGGCTTCATACTTCTGCTTCCCGAGGAACGAGGGTCAAATCCTTGCCCTCGAGTAGGAACTCTCAGAGGTCTATTCGACGCTGTTTTCACCAGCCCATTTGAGAGTACTAAGCAAAAACACAAAAGGAGAAAGGGATGAAGAGTGAAAAAATCATGGCTGGATCACCCTTGAATTTAAAAAAACGGCCATATCAATCCTTGGGCGATCGGGAATCGTCCAGGCCGATATGGTTCAAAATTCGTACAGGCCGATTGGTCAAAAAGGCTGGTTATAATCATCCGGGACCCGATCAGAATCGGCCAGGACGATTAGACACAGGGCTGATCAGCCGAGGAGTCAGTCCGGACAACGACCGTTGAAAAAGCAGATTGTCCAAGGCCACTTAGGAATCGTATCGATCCAGGACGTACACAATATTGATCGATGAGACCTGGTCGAGTTATAAAAATTTTAATATGCTTGCCACGTGTATCGTCCAGGACGAACAAGTAGCCGATATCGGACCGATGACCGATGGTCACATAATGGATCACGGGCGAATTTAAATATCAACGATGCTGACACGTGATCGTTACCAGACGTACAGTGTATCGGCCAGGATGATGGCAATAGAAATGCATCGGACCAGACAAATATAACTATCGGACCAGGACTATCATCATGAGTTCGATCAATCGTCCCAGGACGAAATGTATCGTCCAGAGTACGATGAATTGCAAAGTAAGCACAGAAAAGAATCAACAGATGGATTATTGGACAAAGAATTTGTCATATCGGCCAGGACCGATAGAAAACGGCACCAGGCCGAACCTAGACTAGAATATGAAATCTAGAACAGGAAATGATGATGATCAAGACTTCTTAAAAAATAAAATAAAAGAAAACAAACAGTCTAAGACACAGAAAAAAATTAAAAAACAACACAATGAAACCAACACCGAACATTTTTTATTATATGAGGTTAAAGCATCATAATGAGAATTCTTTTCACGAATTAAACCTTTTAACAGTTTCAGGATCAAGAGGTTTAACAAAATTTCGATCAGTAGAAAGGTAAAGCAAAAAACTGATTCCGTTAACCCTTAGATCAGAACATCCTTCTAGAGGTACAAAATTCTTTTGAAAAATAGAGGAGGCCTAACTCGGATAAACAAAAAGATAGAAGATACCAAATCAAAGATCTTAGTTAACAACTAAAATTCTACAAAATAATAAACCAAAAATAATTTTTCTCAATCATGGAACATTAGAAATCAAATCATTTTAGAGTATCATCACATAATCAATGAGATTCTATACTAAGTTTTTAAGAGTTTACCAAAGATGAATAGCTTGCATTTAGCTGGGCAATTTTATGCACTCTTGTAACTTTATATATGGACTCTCTTGAAGCATACTTTGATTTATTGAATACACTATTTGTTATAATAGCATATTACTTTAATCCAATTTGGCCTTCACTTGACCTCTTTCCTATTTACAAACTCCTGAACGCAAAAACTCTTTAATATACTCTTAAAGAACAATACTTAGTTTGAGTATATCCTCCAATTATTAGAGAATAGGAAGCTCTCTCTCTAACATAGGAAGAACAATCAACAACACAAAATTCAAAATCACGTGATAACTGCAATGTAAGATTTCAAAAGCTTGAATGATATCTAAGAGAATTCTTGACTATTAATGCATAAGAATTTAATGTAGCAAGATCAAAAAGGATCTTCAACAAAGTCATTGATTAAACTGAGTTTGACTTTTGTTTTATTAGAAAGAAAATCATTGCCACTAAACAAAGTCAGGAAGAGGAAAAAACCATCAACAGTTTACTCCCTTTTAACCAATTATAGAAGTAAACCCTATCTCCAAAACTCACAATATTTAAAAGCTTGAGAAGTATTTATCATAATGGAGGCCACAAATAAAGACCACATCGATGAAAAACAAAAAAAACTCATTAAAACTAAAATCAAAAAAATAAAGCAAACTAAAACAACACAAAGTGAGCACAAAAACAAAGCACAAAACAAAATAATAAAAGACACACAAAGCTAAAAGAATTCAAGCAAAGTGATAAAAGCAACAAATAATTAAGCATTTGAGCTGCAGCCTCTTATGTGTCAGTTATCTTATGCTTCCCATGAGGTCTTTGGTGAGACGCACACCTGCAAAACTCAAACAACAGATCAGTTTTTAGTGGAAACCCAAACAGGTTTTGGCTCACTCTCTAGGAAACACTGTTAGAGATGACCAATGCCCAGATGTAAGATAGCTGATTGAATCGCATCTTAGGTCTCCGACCACAATGGTACTAAGTCTGGAACTAAGTGCAACGTGTGTGAGATGCTGTCCTAGGCCATGCCAAAGCAAAAATATTGAATCTAGGAAAAGGTTTCTTAAATGGTTTGGGTAAAATGTCTTTCCTAGGTTCTGCTTTTGATTAAAAGTTGGTGTCATCTAGCTTTTCTTAATGTTTCCAAATCATTTTGAATTCTCAGTTTAGTTCTTTTTAATGCATCATTCTCATACCTCAAATTTATTCTCAATCTCTTTAGATCATTAAGTCACGTTAAGTGAGTGTGTGAAGCTTTTAATGCATTTACTTTTATCAACTAATTTCAAATTGCTTCTTGTTTTAATTCATCAAATTCATCAAGGAGAGCCATGTGATTTGAATCAATCGTTGCATGATCTGTGGAAAAAAACTTCATGCTCTTTTTGCTAGATTTGAATATTCTAATTTTTAGGCTTAGCATGAGCTTTTTCTTAAGTTTTTTGTATGATGTATGGATTTTTTCAAAAATTTCAAACAATTCATCATAGGTTGGTTTACATAACCTCTTCCTCATCATTTTTGATTTTCTCCCATGAAACACAAGTTTGTAAAGTCTTCTATCCTCTGGTTCAGTCTCAGAGAATCAGTACCAGATTCTGGCCCAGAAGCCTCTTTGGATTTCTTATTCTCCTCCTAGACTTAGCTTTCTCCTTCACCTTTCCTTTTTCTTTGCATTGAATGATCTTGTAAAGTGTAGGAACAATCGGGCTCTTACATGTCCAGCGTTTCCTGCATTCAAAGCAAACAACATCAGAAATCCTTTTTATATGTTTATGATCCTTACCTTTTCTCCAAACTTTGATTGATGCTTTTGTTTCTTCCTTAGAAAGCTTTGAATTGCTTGTGATGAGGCAACTCCATCGCTTTCAGACCCGGGAAGATTCAGAATCCGATTTGTGCGCCTCAATGCTATTTGTCTTTTCCTTTTTCTTCTCACCTGCCATCAAGATTCTTTGATTCACCCCTTGCTCGTAAGCAATGATGTAGCCAAGCCCAAGTTATCAATAGAATAGGTGTTCAAATTTTAGATTCAGTGATGGCAGAAATTTTTGCATCATTAAACGAAAGGCAAGCATTCAAAATCTTTGTTAACTTTTTCATAGTTCGAAAGTTCTTTTTCCTAGTGCATGCAATAATAGCCAATCTGAGTAAACCTGTGTACATTGTCAGAAATCGATTCATGAGGTTCATACAAAAAAAGTTTGTAGTCATACAAGAGAATGTTAACGGGATGTTAACTCATTAGTGCCTTCAAAGTAATGCCATCCAATTTATTCCCAAATTCGTACCTAGGTTTTGCAAGTTGAGACACGCATGTAATTCTCAGATTTCAAAACACAGAAAAAACAATCAACATTTCGTAATCTC
>NW_021318893.1:0-7735 GCF_001605985.2 Dendrobium catenatum
TTACCTCTTAGTTTTAATAAAAAACTTAGTAGAATTGTATTTACAACGTATAGCCCAAAAAAGGTTAGAAATTCAGAATTTGATAATCCAAACTCAAATTCTTTAAACAGGCTCAAAAACTTTTTAATTCAATATCTAAATCATGGAATAAATTAGAAAAGAAACACTAATTTTACAAAACTCCTTTCATAAAATATATCTAATAGAAGATTAATGCACGAATTGTTGAATCAGGAATCATATTTTTCAAAATCAAGTATCGAAAATATTAAGGGTTTTCTTAAGCTTTGAATAAAACAGAAAAAGTAAGCATACTCTTTGTGGGATCATTTTATGCCTCTTGTCAAGTTTTTGGTGCACTTTACGCTTCTTTTTCTTTTGATACACTTTGTGTATCTTTCTCAATTTGGCGTCATTGCGCATCTTTTGATTTGGTTCATTGGTAACTTTTTTTTTTGATTTGGCATCATTGGCCATTTTTTTTTAATATGCTACCTTTCTGAAATTTTGAAAATAAAAGTAAATTCATTCTATTGACACAACGAACTACTTGATTAGGAAAATTATGAGGTAGATTCAACTATCTTGCAAAAGATTCCTGTGCGATAGATAAAATATAGGGAGATGAAAAAAGTTCAATTTCAAAATTTAATTTAAAATATGATGAAGATTTTAAATCAAAAGTAGAATAACCTCTTTAAGGAAATAGAGATTGAGCGTCAAAATCATGAGTTCCTTCCTTTGACTATTTTTAGAGAAGTCAAACACAATTTTATAAGAATTCAAGAAAAAATAAGAGGAATGTTTTTCATTTTTAGAAAGGTGATATGTGTGTTGATCAGAGAAAAGACACATAAAAATTTAATGAAAAAAGAAAAGTAAGTAAAATATAATAAAAAAATAGAAAATCACAAAATTAAAAGGACAAACAAAACATGTAAACATAAAAACAAATAAAGGTTTAAGCACCATCTTGCTCCAGGTCCAATGCTTCAGAGACCAGGTCTGCCCAATAGATTTTTTGCTTTTCATTGTTTCCCTAATCTAAAATTTTCTTCGCTTTACCCTTTTCTTTCGCAGGAAGAATTTTTAAATTAGGGCACTGATTTTTCATATGTCCAGGCTTCCTACACCGAAAGCAAATAACGTCAGAAGAAATATTAACATCCTTACCATTTTTACCTTTCTTCTATTTTTGTTGATGCTTATGCTTTGGTGAGATTTTTAATTTTCCTGTCAAGACATTACTTTAGTCACCAACTAAGCTATCTTCTTTTTGTATCTTCAGGTTTTAGAACAATCATTTCTCCTGCATCCAAAGGTCTTTGACCCAAACTTTGCTCGTAGGCAATGAGTGAGCCAATCAAATTATCAATAGAATAATCATTCAAATTTTTTGATTCACAAATAGCAATAATTTTAGCATCAAATTTATCTAATAGACAATGAAGAATTTTATTAACTTTTTTGAAATTTAAAAACTCTTTACCTAAACCATGCAATGATGTCACAATTTGAATAAACCTAGTATACATGTTTAAGACCGTTTCATAAGGTTTCATGGAAAACATTTCATAATCATGCATTAACACATTTGACTTGGATTACTTGATTTCACTAGTGCCTTTGTATATGGTGTGTAGTTTATCCAAAATTTCCTTACCAGCAGTGCACGTGGATACTAACATAAAATCTTCAGAATTTAAAGCACAGAAAAAGCAATTTAAAGATTTTGCATTCAATTGAGCATCGATTCGTTCATCTCTTTTCCATTGACTAAAAGGAATGCCAGTTTTAATTCCATCTAAAATACGTTACAGTAATCAATAACCAACTAAAATCATATGCTACATGCAAAAATCAATTGATTGCAAAAAAATAGACATGTGAATTTTCCAAAAATCAAATATAATATTTTCAAACAAAGGTGATTTGGTGATTGAATAACCTTCCGCTATAGTACGATTACAAAAATTAGTCATGGATCAAAAATTCAAAAGCTTTCAAAAACTTATTTTATGAATCTCGCTCTGATACCACTTGAAAGTGCTCTGATAGCACTAGAAAGTTTTTTAGGGATGTTAAGTCCTTATGAACTGGCCCAAGGCTAACGAAGAGATGGTGAATTGGATAACTTTAAAACCAAAGATAAAACTCAGACCAAAATCACCATAGAAATCAAGTGCATAAGAAAATAATGCAGAAGCAATAATAAGAAAGAACACACCAGATTTATAGTAGTTTGGTCAAACCTTGACTTACATCCACTCCTTGAAGGCACTCTCCAAGTATTGCAATAACTAAGTGTCTCTCCTTTAGCCCCCACAGCTAGGCAAAAAGCCCTTACAAAATCACTTCCACCTTTACTAGTGCGGCGGAGTCGCCGGGTCCTTTGACACCAAAGAGAACTTCTTTTTTGGTGAACTTCCCTTGAGACAAGTATTGAATCCGACGGTATTAAGGTGCAAGCCTTCCGTAGCTACCGTGTGGAATCCCCCTCCACACTCCCTTGAGTTCCCCCTCACAGGATCTTCTCCCTCTCTCTGACTTCACCCGCTCCTCACTCCCTTTCAAGCTTTCTCTTCACATTCCCCCAAAAGCACGAAGCTATAATGGCAGCAAAAGACACTTTCCAAGTCTCATGTCATAGCTTAAATAGAATATGTCAAAATGATCTCATTAATGCAAGTTGCTAACATTATCGTCTAGGATGATAGGTATATCATCCTGTACGATCAGTACAATTTAAGCCCAATCAGCTGGGACGTTTTGAGACTATCATAAGAAATTTGTTCTTATCATCCCGGACGATAATATATCATCCTGGACAATCAGTATAAAAATTATGGAATATCCTCCTGAACATTGCCCTGAAAAAGAGCTATCCGATGTCCAATAATCCAGCATATCGGCCAGGACGATCTGGTGATCGTCCGGGAAGATTTGATAGTGCAATCAAGTCATAATTGCTTTTCTTAAATTCTAGAGAAATTTTGGAAAAATTATCCTGGATCATCCTGGATGATATTTTATAGTCCTAGACGATGTCCAAAAATAAGTAATTCCTAAATAGATCTGGCGACAGATTCTTTCTGTTTAGAGCCTATCATCCTGGCCAATACAAAATCATCCAGAATGATGTGTTTTGCATAATGACGGCTGCTTTAATGAGGATGCCCTAATTAGGGTTTCTGCTTTTGAACTGATAGTCCAGGACAATATAAAATCATCCCGAAAGATGTTACCAAAAATAGTAAACTCTAGGGAACAGTCAGAAATCTTCCAAGTTACAAAGCATCAGGGGCCACACCAAATACAATAGACTAAAGATAGGAAAAAGGGTATAAACTGACTCAGAACTAGTCTACCCAATCTTGAGCTGGTTCCAAATTACAATCTGATCGTGTGGACATGAAATGTCAGTAGATATGGCAGTCGTAGAGAAATAAGAGTGTTTGCTATCTCCCAAGGGTGCTCTTTCTTACTTGGCGCCCTCCACCACTAAATTGGATCAAGATCAATATGGATGCATCATTGTTGAACTCAAATAGAGGTGGTATTGGCGGTATCTTCAGAGACCATTAAGGGAGACTTCTTCTTGCTTTTTGAAGGAATAAGATCCATTGGTGTATTGCCCAGCTAGAGTTGGAGGTAATTGTGGATATTAGAGACTTCATACACAGTTGGATGCTTGAGAGTAAAGGTATTATCATTGAAAGTGATAATACTAATGTGATTACATTTTTACAAGATTCTTTTAAGAAAGTTGATTGGCATTTGGATAATTGGCTGGCCAAAGAGCTTTACTTCTTGAATGACTTTAATAAGGTCATTTTTCGTCATGTTAATAGAGAGTGTAATAAAGTAGCTGATTTTTGTGTAGTATGAATTGTTAAAATCAAATCATGCTTCATTTGGTACGAACATGGACGAGCCCATTTCCTACTCTAGACATCGTTTATATGAAATAAATTTCATACAGTATGAACAGTTTAAAATATTTACTTATTCATTGGGGACGAACTGGTATGCACCCATTATATACTTTGTATGTCATCTGTATGAAACTCATTTCGTACAATATGATCAGTTCAAAAAATTCATGTTCGTTCAAGACGAACTGGTACGTATCCATTTCGTACTAAGGACGACGTATGTACGAATCCAACTTCATACAGTATGATCAATACAAAAAAAATTTCCATGGCATGATTCGATTAACTTCTTTCTAGAGGAACACTTAGTATAAATCATCTAGTATGATTCAAGATGAAAGTTCTTTAGGGATGTTAAGACCTATGAACTTAGTCCCAAGCTAACTAAGAGGGGGGGTAAATTGGTATTTTAAAAAATTTCTTTTCATAAAGAAAAAAATCACACCACGTGAAAAATAGATGAGGAAATAAAAGTGCGGAAGCAAGAAACAAGAACACATAAATTTGTAGTGGTTCGGTCAACTCGACCTACGTCCACTCCTTGGAGGCACCCTCCAAGTATTGCAGTACAAACGTGACTGTCCTTTAGCCCCCACGGCTAGGCGGAGAAGCCCTCACAAAGAACCTCTTTTTGCCACCCCGGCAAGGAAGAGAACCTATCCCCTTTTGCTTCCTCCTGAAGCTGGCAGAGAACCACAACCAGATGCTGACTCCTTACCTCTACCGACCCTTCCACGGATGAGAAACTCTAGACGAAGAAGAAGCAGATCGATCCTTGAATCAACCCTTGTGAATCCCCTCACAAGCTCCCCCTCACAAGATCCTCTCTCTCTCCCTCTCTCTCTTTCTCTCCTCAAGGCCTTCTCAGGTCAAGGCAACAGCCAAAGGTTTTTTCAAAACGTTGAACAAGAGCTCTTAAATAGAATAGCTTCAAAGGAGCTCATTAATTGAAAGTTGCTGACAATAGCGTCCAGGCCGATATGGACAGCGGCCTGGCCGATCAGTAAAAATCTCAGAAGATCGGCCAGAGCATCGCCCTGAATGCAAACTGGACAATTTAAAATTGGCTTGATCGTCCAGGTCGATCATTTCAAATCAGAGGAAAATCGTCCAGAGCATTGCCCTGAATTCGAGCTGACCGATATTTATCATCCTGAAGTAACAATGGTTTTTGAATAGATCATCCTGGCCGATCCTACGATCCGTCCAGGATTGATATGAATCGTATCAATCATCCTTAATTACTCCTTGATTTCCTGATCAAATTAGCATATATTTGGTGAATATGTCGGGCGTGAATCATGATCGTACTGGCAGATATATTTAAGGAAAATACAGTAGACCTTATTGTCATGGTTGAATTCTTATCTGTTTTGAGCTTATGGCTACCTGGCATATACACGTATCTTCCAGGACGATAGTGTTATGACGGCTCCTTAATTAAGAATCCATATTTGACTTTCTTTTTAAGCTGATCGTCAGGACAATGTAAATTTCATCTGGTTGATCTTGAGTAAAAACATGTAATTCTAATCTCTAATGTGTGTGGTGTAGGGTTCTTAGGCATTAGTCTCTTTGACCAATTTACAATAGCTCAATAAGCAGAAAAAACAAACGTAAAGACTGACTCAACCACTAAATCTTACGCATTATTTGAACTGGCTTTGATTTGTCGTAATTCGATTCAGAAAAGGTTAGAAGAATCAAGCAGTCGCTAAGAGAATCAACAGTGTTTGTCAGAATCATGCAAACATGAGTCATGAAAATGATTTGCAACAGATGCTCCCCCTTTTTGATGATGGAAACAAGTAGGAAACTCAAAGAAGAAAAAAAATAGTTCACCTAGAAGTTCAAAAGTTATATAGCATCATACCGTTTTTTTCTAACACATTCCTATTCCCCTTTGTTCATCAAAAAAGAGGGTCATGACACACAAAAGAAAAAAGAAAATAACGCAACAATGAAACTAAAACAAACCACAAGTATCAACTATATAAATAGAAAACATACACAGAAATAATAAGACTAAAACGAGGGAACATGATCATTAAGGATGGAGGTGGTGAGGTGGTTGCTGAAATTGTTGCCAAGCCATAGGTAACTGGCATATTGAAAGAGCGTATGTCCTTGGTCATACTGCTGGTGGTGTGTGTGGGTGATGTAGCTATCAAATCGGGCATAATAGTTCTGTGCGGTGCTGCTCTGCGGGCATGATCTCAGAGTGTGTTGTTGCTCTATGCAGCATAGTAAGCGCTCAAACTCCATTGATCATATACTCTTATCAAACTGATATCGCGTGAGTGCTGGTGTAAGAGGAACTAGAATCAGGAACGGGCCAGGTCAGCGGGAGGTTCCTCCTCTCACTCAGCCCCGAGGTTCCTCATCCCCAGCGTCGTGGAGAGAGTTTGTGAAGGGTACTGGAACGTAATTATTGCAGTAGAAGGGAGTTGGGAGATTGTGGGAGGAATAGGATAATGAATGTTGGTAATTTCTATGGTTTCAAGGAATCTTGGCTATGTGTGTCCTGAAGGCTGGTGATTGGTTTCCTCTTTAGACGTGGTCGCGATTGTGGTTAAGTGATCAATGTATCAAAAATATTAAGTCGCCGTAGTATTAAATTCTCTAACGAGCCTGATATATGAAATGTTAGTGAGGTGAAATGTAGCAGGGTGATGGTGGATTTCTGTCCCGGCTTTTGAATATGGAGGTGCGAAGGACATGTTGGATTGTCTAGTTATCATTTGACTTAAGAGTAGTCTCTCCAACATGAAAAGGGTGATTGGTTGTCAAGGAAGTGATTCGCCGTGGACGCGCAGTCAAAGGTCAGGGATTGAAGCGATTAAGTGTAAGCTTATCACGGTGGATGGATTAGCTGTACAGTTCGACGTAACACAGTCTGATATGGTTGTAATGTTCGACACGGCGTCGATTTCCATAGGGTTCATGGGCTGTGAAGGTAGGGTTATTGCATAGGTTTGCATAAAATTCTCGAAGAAACTTGGTATTAAAGGGATCAAAGAAGAGAAAAGATGAAATAAAGGGGAGGTGTGAGCGCGATATAAGATCTATTACGGGTATTGAGGTATGTGGTAGGATTTGATGATTCTGGAGACAAGTTTATCCATCATCTTTTGCGTATCATATGGTAGGCATGCTGATCCTTGCTTCGTGGCCCTCGAGGAATGCTCCAAAAGCCTGTAAACATTGTTTCCATAGCCAGTAGGGCGATTAGCAAGGGTAGGAACCATCAGAGGAGAAGGGATGAGGTGAAAAAAATGGCTGGATCGGGCAGGAAATTTAAAGAAAGGCCATATCGTCCAGGCGATGGCCGAGAATCATGTCCACGGCGATATGGCTCAATACATTTCATACAGGCGATTGTTAAATAGGTGGCGCAGATCGTCCGTGCTCGATCTGGATTTCGCAGGAAGATTTAGAACAGAGGAGAAGTCGTCCTAAGGAGGACAATCGGACGACCGTTGAAAAGCAGATCGTCTAGGCGATTAGGTGTATCGTCAAGGAGATGCACAATAATTGTATGTAACGGCCAAAGTAAAAACGATTTTAAATCTCTGCGTACTTGTGTATTCCCAGGATGAAACAGTGTGATTCAGCCAGGCCGATTGTCAATATGGTTTTCTGGGGCCAATTTTAAGGATTTTAAACGTGCTGAACAGTGTTGATCATCCAGGAGATCCAGTGTATCGGCAGAGATGATGACATAAAAATGCATCGGCCAGATAAATATTTCTATCGGCAGGACTATCATTCATGATTGCAGACCAGAGTTTGATCAAGAT
>NW_021318893.1:7835-63114 GCF_001605985.2 Dendrobium catenatum
GTGGGATAAAGGCTTGATGTTGTTGTTGTTGTTGTATTTGCATTGAAATATACAATTCTCAATATTTAGGGTATATTTGGAATGGCTGTAACATTTTATAAAATTAATGGTAAAGTTACTGTAAGAAAAATAACTTAGCTATTTTGATTATAAAAAATAAAATTTCACTATAAAATTTTCTAAAAAGTAGTAAACAAACAAAATTTTAGTTGTTATATAAAAACAAATAAGAGAAAAAGTTGTCACAAACAGACCTTTAAAAAAAGTTCAATATAGCTTATGTGCTTTTTTTAATTTAAATTACAAAGGTTTTTTGAACCACATTGTTCGTCTCTTTGGGATAGCTAAAGCATTTTTTAATATTGGTTGAGAAGTCTCGTTTGAGAAGATAACCAAGCTACTATAATTACAAAAACTAGGGGTTTCATCTTCTGCCCTAGTCGCCCTGTCATTTTCTTCCTTTCTGCCCTGCTTTCTCCTCCACCTTGTCACCCTGAGGGGCTCTCCCTCTCCATGGGCTCCTCCCGCAACATCCAAGACTTCCCTCCCCTTTTCTCATCCTCCCATCCCGCTCCCCCTACTCCGTCCCTTCAGTGTGACTAGTCAAACATTGTAAACCCATCCTGCTTCTCATCTAAAGATCTACCCATCTCCTTTCTCCACACCCAAGATGAAGTTATAGTCTTGCCTAAAGCCAATACTGATGTTGTCACGGATGAATGGTCGTTGTATTTAGTAGGCTATTCGATTGGTAGGAGGCCATATTATGAGGCTCTTCTAGCTGCTATCAACAAAACTTGGAACTTGCAAGGTAATATCCAACTTTTTAACATGAATGATTGTTTCTTCCTTATTAAGTTCTCCTTCCCTTTGGATTATGAAATGGCTTGGTCTGTTGGGGTTTGGTTATTTCTAGGAAAGCCTTTTATCTTGTAAAAGTGGTCTCCAAAGTTTAGACCTCAAAAAGAAAACTTTACATCTATACCCATCTGGTTCAAAATTATAGATCTTCCCTTATGTTGCTGGAACTTTGAAGGGATTTCACTAATTGCTAGCAAAATAGGCATTCCTCTTGTTGTGGATGCCTTAACTTCCCAGAAAATATGCCTTACATATGCAAGGGTATACGGGCAGGTGAACAATAAGACAGTCTATCCCGACACCATACTGATATCTATTGAAGATGAAATCATGCACTTGAAAATACAATATGAATGGCACCCTGCTCTGTGTGAATTTTGTGGTTCTTTAATTCACTTATCAAGCACATTCCCTTTACAACCTCCTTCTGAGCAAGCCACGGTAAATTATATTCCTAATTCAAATCGAGGAAGACAACCATCCATAGATCCTATGTTTCCTAATTCTCGGGCTGCCAGAAGAAGTCGCCCTCCTCAACCGAGACAACATAATACCCCTACCCGTTCTCAAATGGGTTAATACCAGCAACCCTCTATGACCCATTCTCTAAAATCCTCTCAGTCGGCTTATTTACAATCTTCAACCATCCAACCTACGACACCACAGCCTCAGCCTCCTCTTATACAGACTACTCAACCTCCTCAATCGCAACCCTCATAGCTGCAGTCTCTTCTACAGCCTGAAATTCCACCACTACCACCTGAGATTGAGCTAAGCTCACAAGTTATACCTCCTATGGTTGCTCCACAACTGCATCCTTTTGTCACTATCCCAAAGCCTCCTCTTGCTGCCAGCATTCCTAATCTTTATTCTCCTACGGAAGATGTTATTTTGATAACTATCAGCCCATCTATGCTGGAATCAGGGTCATCTCACATTATATCTCCAAAAAAATTTGACTCACTTGCTATCATGTAGCCTAAGAAAAATCTATTGGAAGAGTCCCATTTAGATAACTTCAACCTATCTAAAGGAAACTCCAAAAATTCTAACCAAATTACTAGCACCATCCCTCAACAGAAAAGCGCAAGGTCCAAGCCTACCAGGAAAGGCTCACAATCATCCTCTAAATCTCAATGATGTTGCCTAACATTGCATCATGGAATATAAGGGGTTTTAATAACCCTAGAAAGGTTCTCACTTGCAAGTAACTTGCGAAAAGATATAATCTTGATATGCTCTATATTTTGGAAAATCGTATTTAAGTGGATGCATTATCTAATCCCTGGTTTTTAACCTCACATGCTATTTTTGAAGATGAAGAGAGCCACAATAACTTTGATCTTGCTACCTCTGGTAGAATTTGGATCAAATGATCTTCCAAGAAAATGCAATTTAATCCCACCTTTACTTCCACGCAAATGATCAGTGGGTTGATAAATTTAGGACCTTCTTCAACTTTCATCCTTTCAGTTATATATGCTTCCAACTCGGCTGAAAATGGATCTTCTCTTTGGCAACAGATCCGTCACATTGCTCCACCTTCTAACACTCCCAGGATCATTTTGGGAGATTTCAACTGTTGTAGGTATCAAAATGAGAAAACTGGGGGTTTTGCTTCGCACCCTAATAGGCAAGCTGAACTTAATACTCTTATTTTTGATACTAAGTTAAAGCATCTTGCTTCTACTGGTCATTATTATACTTGGTTTAATCAGCAAATTGAGAATCCTATTCATGTAAAATTAGACATAGTGCTTGTCAATGTTTAATGGCTCTCTAATTTTCCCAATTCTCTTTACATGTTTAGAGATCCCTTATGTTCTGACCACTCTCCACTTTTTGTCAGGGAGGGTAATTCTACAACCACCATAAAATGGTTCCAATTCAAAAACTTTTGGACCCATAGAGATGATTACTAGGACATTGTTCTTAATGTCTTCATGCCTCCTACTATTGGGAACCCTCTTATGGATTTCTATCACAAATCCAAGGTGAAAAACCTGATTAAAGAATAAGGATTGGTCTTCTTCTTGTGTTCTTCAACATGCCTTGCATGACCTCCACAAACAACAAAACTTATGCATCTCTAGCTTGGAATCATATCCTTTAAATCTTCAGCTCAATACCAATCTCAAGAAGCATAATTGTGAGATTACCAATCTCACCTCTTCGTTAACTTCTTGGATCATGTAGAGAGCTAAGACCAAATGGCTTAAAAATCGGGAGGATAATCTTAAGTTCCTTTATTCTAGAATCTGTACTAGAAGAAATTATAATGGGTCTTTGATTATGGCTGCTCTTGAGGGGAATGTTGTCAATTGGTCTTCTTATAGTGGTGTTATCATCCAACATTTTCAAAAGCTACACAATCCACCTCCGTCACTTCCTGACATGTCACTTTTCCCTTCTGGTGATATCATTCCTAGCCACCTAATCCCTATGCTCATTAATCTGATTACTATGGATGACATTAAAGAGGCGGTTTTCTCGGCTGCTTTGACCTCATCCCCAGGGCCCGATGGGTTTAATTTCCACTTTTACAAATCTTCTTGGCATATTTTGGGCCCCTCTCTCTATAAAGAAATTTTCTCTTTCTTTGGCAAAGGTTATATGCCTAAAAGAGTTAAATCCACGGGTATTGCTCTCATTTCTAAGCACTCTCATGCTGCTTTTATTGCTGATTTTAGACCTATATTTTTATGCAACACGCTTTACAAGATCATCACGAAAAATCTTAAAGGCTAGGCTTAAAGTTATTATGCCTCTCATACTAATAAAGCACAAACTTGTTTTATTATCAAACAGATTACCACTGATAATGTTATTTTAGCAGCCAAACTTTTGGATTTTTTCAAGAAGAACCATCAAAGGAATATCATGTGTGCTAAACTATACATCAAAAAAGCATTTTATTCCATTTTTAGAGAATTTTTGTTTTTGAGGATATCTTAAAAGGGTTTCCCGCCCACATTCATATGGTGGGTCAAAGCTTGCATTTCCAATGTGTATTACTCTTTTTGTTTGGATGGTAATCTGGAGGGCTTCTTCTCTTCTTCTACTGGTTTGAGACAAGGTAGCCTGTTAAGCCCATACTTATTTTGCATAGCAATGGATTCTTTTTCCTGTTTGCTGGACATGAATGAAAATGGGGATGGCTTCAAAGCTATTGAATGCAAAGATGTGCGTATTTCACATCTATTATATGCTAATGATGTTCTTGTCTTTGGGGAGGCCAATCTTAATAATTTCTCTATCTTGAATGGGATCTTGGATACTTTTGCTAAGGCTTCTGGTCTACAGATAAATCATGACAAAAGCTATCTTATTCTACACTAACAATGTCCTATTTCCCATGATATCTGTGCCTCACTTAAAATCCCAACATTTTCTTTAAAAATTTATTATGTTGGAGTACCTATTCCCATCAACAGGGCTCATCTCTCTGACTTCACCCCTCTTCTGGACATTATTTCTAACATGCTTTCCGGCTAGAAAGCAAAATCTCTTTCTTTTGTAGGTAGGTCCCAATTCCTCAAATTCACTATTTGGAATACTATAGACTATTGAATTCGTGGTGCCATCTTACCAAAAGCTTGTTGCAAACAACTTAATAAGCTTTGTTCCTGATTTATTTATTTTGGTGATTTTAATGTGAGGAAAATGCATCTTATTTCTTGGTCAAAAACTTGCAAGCCTAAAATTAAAGGGGGTTTTGGTTTGCCTACTTTTGATGCCCTTGGATTTGCCTTTGATTGCTCATTTATAACCAGATTTTACAACTCGGCTTCTTTGCTCTCGTCTTGGTTGTGTAATAGATATAGTTCTCCATGGAATCCCATTACTAGAGATGCTACACCAATGTAGAAGAGTATAAGTAAAATGGCTATCAAAGCTAAACATAATTTCAGTTTTAATATATGTGCTAAGAGTCCCATCTCTCTCATTTGGGATCGCTGGTGCAATGGGAAAGCTCTCTTTGAAATGCCTATTTTTAATTCATTCATGGGCCTTTTTCCTACTGATGCTAGGATTGATGTGATTATTAATCCTAATGGCTGGTCTTTGCCCCTCTCTCTTAATGAGTCTTTATGCTGCAACATTCAGACCATACCCCTCTCTTTAGAAAGATCTTCTTGTTGTCTTCTTTGGCTGACGAAAAATGGCTCGTCTTCTTCTTTCCATGCTTTTGTTTCTGAATACTTTAAGGAGGAATGTAATGTTAATTAGTATGCTGCGGTGTGGCACAAGCATTATGCCCTTAGATATTCTATATTTGGATGGATTACCATGGTGGGTTGGACTTAAAATAGACGATACTTTGATTAGGAGGAATATTTTGGTAGACCCGGTGTTTTATGCAAGCAAAAGTTGGAAATGGTGGCACATCTTTTCTTTGATTGTGACTTTTCATAGGCTATGATTTCTAGCATTTTCCACAGCTTTAGGTGTTTTCATCTTCGTCCAAACATGTTTCAAATTGCTAATTTTTTGCTTGAAGGGCGGCCGGGTAACTGTGTTAAGCTTTCTCTCTTAATTTTGTGGTGCTCTATTTATTATAAATGGCGAGAGCAGAATGAAAGGATATTTGCTTCTATGGATATAAGTGTTTTTACTATAAAAGAACTTATTAGAAAAGCAATTTTGATTTAAATATCAAGGTGGAAAAATGGTGAAAATTTTAAAAACAATTTGTTGGCTGGTCTCTAGTTGCAGCCATTTTGCTCGGCAACCTATTTTCGGTGAATTTTCCCAGAGATTGAGATGCTGCTAGTTTATTTTACTTTTATGGGAAAAATTTTGTATATTTTTGGTCCTTGGCGGAGAGATGTACTCCTTTTTGTTGGTGTTTTGGCTGATTTTACTACTCTTGATCAAGGATTTTTGGCTTCGAGTTTGGTATTTTGGGGCGAGGATGAGTGGATTGCTCCCCTCTCCCCTGGATGGAGACTCTAAGTAACTGGGCTCCCCTATGATGGCTTATTTCGCAACTGGGAACTTCATTTGTGCTGGTTGGGTTCAATCCACATACTGAGCCTTTTTTTGGGTGCTTACACCATTTTTCTCTTATTTTGTTTTGTTTGCCCCAAGTGTTTATTTTTACACCTTTTTGTTCTCTTTTCCTTATAATTCTCCTTTACCTGCAATTATTATTGGTTAATGGAATTGGGCTATGCCCTTAATTTTCCAAAAAAAATAATTGCAGAAAGTAGCTCTCCACCACAAAAATTTTGAAAAAAAAAACTGTGAGAAAGCAGAAGCCAAATAAAATTATGATGTTGTCTGAAAAATATAGTAACAAAGCTATCTCAAATAGACTCTTAATCAATGACTTAGTCAAAGAAAGATATAACATAGAATATTTTAAGATCTTGACTTTTTTATAATAAAAATATAAGATGTGATATTTCAACTTTTTCAATATCACCCAATAATGCATTAAGTATTATAATTTAGCGAATATGATGCTCACAAATTATTTTGATTATCTTCAAATGTTGACAAATAGCAATTGATAATAAATTATAATGGCATACCTAGTATTCTTTACTTGAATAAGAACACAAATATGGCATCAAATTTATTTTTAATTTTTTTAAGATAAAATGTACTGATTAACTTAAGCTTCGTGTGGGGTGGCTTTAACCTCTAATTAAAAACTATAATGAAAATATACAACAACAACAACATCAAGCCTCTGTCCCACAACATGGGATCAACTACATGAATCTTTTTGCTCCATTGTGTCCTGTTAAAAATCAAATTTTTGTTTAAATCTAATAAAGAAATATCATTTCTAATATTTTCTAACCAATTATTTTTAGATCTACCACTGCCTTTCTTAACAAAAGACAAATTTAATAACTCTACTTTCTTAAACAGTTCATCGGAAGGCCGTTGTTTTATATGACCAAACCATCTAAGGCGACTATCTCTAATCTTATCTTCCACTGCCGCTAGTCCAACCTTTTCATGTATATGATCAGGTCATATCTTATTTGTAAGGGTAAAGCCACACATCCACCTCAGCATCCTCATGTCTATAACACTTAACTTATTAACACACTTCTCTTTTTAATGGCCAACATTTGACACCAATAAAGCATTAAAGGTCTCACCTCCATCTTATAGAAATTTCCCTTATGTTTGACAGGGTTTTTTATCACACAACAAGCCTGATGCATTCCTCCACTTTAACCATCTAACTGGAATTTTGCTAATAATATCCCCATCTATTGCACCATTAGTCTAAACAATAGATCTAAGATATTTAAAATGTGTACTATTATTAATGACTTTCTAGCCCAAAGCCACAATCCCCTCACTAGGACTATTACTACTAAAATTACATTCCATATATTCAATTTTAGATCTACTTAGAAGAAATTCTTTAGACTATAAGGTTGACCTGCATAATTCAAGTTTACCTTCAACTCCATCTTTAGTCTTATCAAGAAGAGGAATATCATCAGCAAAAAGCATAAACCAAGGTATATCCTCTTGTAAATGTCTAGTGAGAACATCAATGACTAAAGCAAAAGGATATGGGCTTAAGGCTGATCCTTGATGTAATCCAACCAAAACAGGAAAATCCTTCAGTTCTTAAGGCTGATCCTTGAACATAAGTAATAGCCCATGCATGCATTTAGTTATTAATTTTAATATAAGTGTTACTAACTCCTTTCTTTTCAAGAACTCTCCATACCACTTCTCTTGGAACATTATCATATGCTTTCTCTAAATCAATCAATATCATACATAGATCTTACTTATTCTCTCTATATTTCTCCATCAAACCTCTCAATAAAAGTATGGCTTCTATACTAGACCTACTTGGCATGAATCCAAATTGATTTTGAGAAACATTAGTATTACGCCACCACCTATGCTCTATAACTCACTCCCATAGTTTTAAAGTATAACACAATAACTTAATTCATCTATAATTCGCACAATCTTGTGCATTACCTTTATTCTTAAAAGTAGAGGAAACCATAAATAATAATTAAAATGAAATATGTTTCAAATTTTAAACTCCAAGATAAGCATTCTTCTAGGATTAAAAAAGAAAACTTGAAGAATATCAGGAAAATGGTTACAATTTTAAAAAAAATGAAAATCAAAAGATTGTTTTACAATAAAAAATTTTGATTTGCATCCACTAGAGAAGTGTTGAGATGGCTTACTATTCAAATGGAAGAGGGAGAGGAGTTTGAAAAATAGAAGAAACCCTACGTAAAAAAGAGTTTAGTGCGTAAGAGCTAGAGGAAAACACTTTCACTATTTATAGATTTTTTCCACATACAAAAAATATTTTTTGTTAATTAACAACCAACGACTAATGAATCCATTTGAATTCAAGACATAAAATGAAGTATTCAAGGTTGTGGAGTGGACCAATTAAGGTAAAAAATAATGATATTTTTCTGAAATAATATTTAATGAAATTTCTGATTTGTTTGGGACTAGCAGTGCAACAGTCAAGCTGGCTCACAACCCAGCTTGAGCTCGATGAGGTAAGATTATCGAGCTCACGAGTCGAGGTTAAATAGAATTTTGAGCTTGACAGCATATCGAGCTCAAACACTAATAGCCCTCCACTTGACTCAATTACTCATCGAGCAGCTTATAGAAAGCAAAATGATGAGGGGACAACAGTCGCGGAAGTGAACTATCATAATCAAAGTCAGACGCACCGGAACTGTACATCAAAATCTCAGTCGGATGCGGGAAAATGAAACACCAGATGAGAATGGAAGATTGATCGCACCGTGCAGGAAGATAGATTGGATATTGGGTGAGAAATGAACACTGTAATTCACACACGGGGGAAGACATGAAGACAGTTTAGAGGTTTGCGGGATCAGTGCTCAGGATCAAGATGTAAGCTTAGGTCTGAAATCAGAGCTTAAAACTTTAAATCTATCTGCTCTACATGCTTTTTTAGTGGAACATGCAAAGTTATGATCTCAACTTCTAAGCTTGACTTGAGTTCGAGCACGTTACTTTGGTCGTGAGTCGAGTTCGAGTTGGACTCTACTCGAGCTCGACTACACTCATTTGCCCACCCACCCCACCCCCTCCCTAATTTGAACTTCCTTTTAAATTCTTTTCTTTCAGGAAACAATCATAATTTCATTAGGCTACACCTTTATTGCTACTTTTTTATGATTAAAAGCTATTTTTTTCAAGTATAGTAGCTAAGAGTTCATTTGATATAACTTTCTTATTGCTTAGTAAAATTGTTGTTGTAAAAATAACTTTTTAAAATTGTTATGTAAATCAGTTCCCTTTTACAATATTTTTTGAAAGCAACAAAAGCTATGGTCAAACACAAATTGTGGTTGCGATATGAAAAGTAAAGCAATAAGAAAGTTATCTCAAATGAAGCCTAAATTACTTTCCCAATAGCTTAACAACCAACATTATAAAGTGTTGTAGTCATCCCAAATAGACTTTGGAGTCAATCAAAATCACATATATGTTTTATTTAGGATAACTTTCTTATTGCTTTACGTCTTAGATCATAAATATAGTTTTTATTTGGCCATTTCCTTACATAGTTTCAGTTAGTTTTTGTACTTGCAAGTTGCTTTCTACAACAATTTTAAAGAATGATGCTTTCTTCATAATGAAAGTTTGTGAGGGTTGTAAAACCTTACAGAATTGGTCCAAAGGCTAACCAAGTGGGGGGTGAATTTATTATTTTAAAAAAATTCTTTAAAAAACAAAAAGTTAAAACTCTTAATGCGGAATTAGAACTAATTTTACAATAACAAAATATAGAGATTTCAAACACATATCAAATCACAAAAAAATGTAAAAATTAAAATGCTAAAAAATAAATAGAAAGAACACATCATAATGTATAGTTGTTCGGTCAACTTGACCTACATCCACTTCTTGAAGACTCCCTCTCCAAGTATTGCACTAAACAAAAGTGACTCTCATTTAGCTCCCACAATAAGGTGGAGAAGCCCTTATAAAATCTTTCCACCAACCCGGTGAGGCAAAGTACCTTGAATCCTTTTACTCTCTCCTATAGTAGGCAGAGAATTTAGAAATCCTTTTTCTTTCACCAAATGAAGGAAGAGAACTTGGGAATCCTTTCACTCCCTCTTGGAGTAGGTAGAGAACCTTGGAATCCTTTTTCACCCACCTGGTGAAGGTAGAGAACTTACATCAGATATGGCTGAAGATCTCGTTGAGAGCCACCAAGGAGCTAGAGAAGCAACTTGAAGAAGATGATGAACACCTTGCTTGGAGCAACCTTTTCGAATCCCTCAAAACCCTCCATCACAAAGATCTATCTCTCCCCAAAGCTATCCATGTTCCTTCTCTAAGCTCTCTCTCATATCTCCTCCACAATAAAAGATTATCTCAAGTGACATTAAGCGAGCTTAAATAGAGAGCATCAAAAGAATCCCTAATTTTCAACTTATCGCCAAAGATCATCTAGTACGATCGATAGATCATCCATGACGATTAGTACAAAAGATCCCTTTTAATCAGGTCAATTAACTTTGCCTTGTACAATTAGTTCAAGTATTTATAAAGATTATCTAGAACGAATCTACAATCATCTAAGACGATTAGATCAAGATACTATATGTATTGTCTAGTGTGACATGGGATGATGGGATTTACATATCATCCTATAACCCTCTCAGAAAGTCCAGTTCGATCTCCTAGACGATTAAAATAAAATTATTATTTTCATCTTTGATGATGGGGGATTGTCCTATGAAATTTAATAGGTCATTCAATATGATCTAAGTTGATTATCATGTACGAAAAAATTGATCAATCTTACCATAATTAGTCTCCTAATCATATGATGAATTTAAACATGATTGTCATAAATCATCCTCGATGATGCATATCATCCTGTATGATTACAACAGAATTTGAATATTAAAATATTACCTAAATTATGATTAGCGAGTATTTTTCACAATCTGAACTAATCGTCCTGTATGATATGGATCGTATAGTATGATTAGTTTAATCACTCTTTTTTATTTTTTATTTTTTTTTATTTTTTTATTTTTTAATCACTCTTTTTTTAGGGGAAACCCATCAATGAGCCTACGTGTTAATATAAAAAAAGAAGTACAATGTCCTTAAAGGGAACTCAAGCTCACTAATACTCCAAGGAGCTACAAAAAGAAACAAAAAAAAATCCTAGGAGATCGAGTTCCCTACTAAGCAAAAATACAAAATATCCTAGGTAAAATCTACGGTCCACAAGAGAGGGCACCCAAAAGGAGGAGAAGAGCCAAAAACCAGTATCAAGCTCCACCTTCCCATCCAGCAAAAAAGGATAGCCGATGCGTACAAAAAAAAGCCTCTATAGAGAAAGTTTGTAACTAAAGAGAAAAGTGCACAAAGAATAGCTAAAAAAACTATAAAGATAATCCAAGCAATTAACAACAAGATAATTAACAAAATAATTGGAATACTCTTTTAGAATCCAAATTATCAAATTATCAGGGATACTAACAGTAAACCAACACATAGTCTCACAACCACCATACAACAATTCGGATAAATTCAAGTAATCGACCCAAACAGAGAGAAAGAGAGAGAGAGAGAGAGAGAGAGAGAGAGAGAGAGAGAGAGAGAGTAAATAAGGCAAAGACCACCAAAAATTTCTCTCCTAGCCAAAATAATGCAAAACACAATAGCCTAAAACAATAAAGGGCCACTGAGACACAACATCAAGTAGAGAGTAGCAACCCACAAAAAATGACTACCACTAAATCGGAGAAAACCATTCCAAAGATACAACCCACTAAAGCCAGATAAAGCAAAAATAGTAGAAAGGGATAAGCCAAAAAAATACAAGACCTACAACATTAGAACCATCCAAAAATACCAAGTATCACCCCCCATACCCCCATCCATCCATCAGCAAAAAACAGCAAAAAACATCTCCAAGGTAAAGATAAAGCCACACAAACAGTACAATTAGGAATAACATATAATAAAATTGAATAGAAGGCCAAAAACTTCCTCATAGTCAAAACTTGCAGGAGCTCATGCCAGACCAAAACAAAAATAGATAGAATGAAACAAGCCGAAATAATGTAACCAAGAAAAAACTATGTAGAAGAATTGGGGAAGGACTCAGGAAGTCACCCGAACAGAAATCCAAAGAACAAAGCCCCAACCAAAAGCACGAATAAGGTATCAACATAAGGCATACCAATCTCATCAAGCCCTAAAAAACTCCACAGAAGAGAAGGTAAATTAGAAGTATTAATATCAGACATGCCATCTACATCTTTCCCCCAATTAGCAAGCCAATTAGCACACGCATTAACAGTCTTAGGGATAAGGGAGTAAAAAAAACCATACAAATCAACAAATTCTTAACCTCCCTAACCAGATAAAAAAGAGAAGAGTTGCACATTGAATCCTTAGCAATATTTAACGGTTTAAAGCACAACGTAGAATCTGATTCAATAATAATGTTAGTCAAATCCAAAAGAAAGGCAAAGCCTTAAGCCATAGAGCAAAGCCATGGTCGTAGCTTTGTTAGCATCACAATTAGGTAAGGGACTCGCAAATGCTATGATAAAACTACCACCACCATCTCTGATAACCCTACCATAACCCGATGAGGGCCCAAAACTCGCACCATCCACATTAAGTTTATATTGATTAACATGGGGTTTGCTCCAAAAAAAAAAGTCTAGGATTGGAAGATGATCATCCTAAAAATTAATACCTAAAGCATAAGTAATAAAAAACATTTCTTAACTTTTTTGATAGACAATAATTTAACTAAGTAAAGAGCAGTAACCTTGTCTTTCACATTTCGAATAATTCTATGGTGGTTCATACGAACACCATTCAAGATAGATTTTTTTCTATCAAACCATAAATACCACAAAATGAGAGAAGTAAAAAAATTTTTTTATGACCTTTAGACTTGATGAACCAAAAATTAAGCAAGGAATGAATAGACATATGAGCATTAAAATAGTTCAATTGAAAAACATCATAAAAGTAAATCCAAGTTTTAATAGCTAAAGGACCGGAAAGAAAAACATGATGCATGGTCTCCAGATGATAACAACATTGGCATTTGAAGGTAATAATAAAACCTCTTTTAATTAAGTTATCTTCCGTTGGAATAAGCTTATGTAAGATTCTCCAAACAAAAACAGCCACAGTAGTAGGGATACTTTATGCCAAATCAAGGTAAAAATATTAGTAACCTCATTCTTAGTTTTAATGGCATGCTAAGCATCCTTGAGTCTAAAATCTCCATCTTTGGATAATCCACATAAAAGAATATCACCAGCTTCAGTATTAAGAGGAAGATTTAAAATTTAAAGGATAATAGAGTCATGAATAAGATTAACAAGCTTGTCATAATTCCAACAATTATCAGAAAAGAAGAAGTTCACCTTGTCGCCAAATAAGAAGAAGTGTTAGTAAGGGAGTCAATAGAATGACCCCCCAACCAACGATCTTGCCAAAAAAAAATGTCACCACCACTAAACCCCCATAACCAATTTAATTTTATACAATCTTTTCTACACCTTAGAATCACTATAATTAAAACAACAAGTAGTCCGATGTTTACCGAAACATTACATAGCAAACATAAACTTAGCCCAAAAATTCACTTTAGCAAAAAAATTGTACCAAAACTTGAAAGTGAAAGCATGAGCCAAATCAACCATACTCTTAAATCCCAAGGCACCTTCATTCAAAACACCTCAAGATTTGTCCCAAAAAGTCCAAATAATTTGGAGTTGGAACAAGCCCCTTTTGAGAAAAATTAGTTAAAAAGTTTGTCGACCTTGTTGCACACAGCCTGAGTAGGAAGAAAGGTTTGAAAAATTTAAACTAGCAATGAACACAAGACACTATGAATAAGAATAAGGCGACCCCCAATGCTCAGAAAATTAGAATCTTAGGAGAGAAGTTTTTTTGCACATTAGTAATTAAGTTATTTACAAAAAAGGTCTTCTTTTTACCTTTAAAAAGAGGCACCCCAAGGTAGGTGATATGAAAATTACCATGCAAAAAACCAGTAGCATTCTTAATGGCCAAAACAAAATCATTAGACAAATTCTTAGAAGGAATAAAACAACACTTGTGCTTATTCAGAGAGAGACCACTAACCTTTTCAAATCGATAAAAGAAGTTAATAAGTTTATTAATCTTATTAACATAAGCATTAGTAAAAATAATAAAACCATTCGTAAAATCAAGATGAGAAATAGGAAAACCCCCAAAATTTCTAAAATAGCGGCTAGGGGAATTTTTAAAAATATGCACAAGAACACTAAATAAATAATCGACAGCAATAATTAAAAGGATAGGGAATATAAGATCACCCTGACTAAGACCATGAGAAGATTTGAAAAAACCATTACATTTTCCATTAGCAATGATGGAAAAGTTAGAGTCCTCAATACAATTCTTAATAAGATTAATAAAACTCATATTCAAAATCGAATAAATGCATAATATTGTAAAGAAATTCCCAAACAATGTTATCATATGCCTTGGCAATATCAAGTTTTAAATTATATTACCACCTATCACCTGAACATCTTGGAAAAATTCCTGATCCAGAAGAATATTCTCAGAAATGCTCCCCCCTTAACCAACTCCCTTTAATAAGGTGAGATAGTTTTAGGTAATAAAGTAGTTAAACGATTAAAAATGATTTTGGAAAGAAATTTATTAAAAAAAAGAGCATAGACTAAAAGATCTAAAATCATTCCAATTACTAAAATGGTTATTTTTAAGAATAAGCACAATATTGGTAGAGGTAAAGAATTTAGGAATAGAATTACTAGAAAAAATGACATTAACATTAGAGAAAAGGTCATTAATAATAATGTCCCGTTAATGTTGAAAGAATTTAGCGGTTAAACTATCTGGCTTGGCCAGAGAGTCTCCATGCATACCTTGAATAATTTCTTCAACCTCATCAAGAGAAGGGGGTTTAGAGAGAAGCTCAATGTCTTCAAAAGAATTTTGATTACAAATAATATATTGGTAATCAATATTAATAGCTCTAAAATCTTTATTAAGACATTTACTAGAATGAAAAATAGCAAGATTAGCAATTTCCAAACCATCCTCAGAAATAGAGCCATCATCACGAGTAATTTTATGAAAAAAAAATTTAGCACGTTTCCTCTTAACATAAGCATGAAAATACTTGATATTGTTATCACCTTCAACAAGTTACTTCACAACCACTTTTTATTTCCAAAAGATCTCCTCCTAAGCTTGTAACTTAAAAAGAGTATCTTTAGCATCTCTCAAATGGCTAAAATTCTCAACGGATAGAGTAAGCTGACTTGAGACTCGATAGCGTTCACATAATCTTCAGAATTTGAGATATTAGAAAAAAATATTTTTAAAAACATTATGATTTCGCCAATTTAAAACTTGCTTAAGCCTTTTCAGCTTAAACCACAACTTCCTCATACCAAAGATAGAGTTATCCGGATATAATATGGCATGCCAATTATCCTGAACAAAAGCCAAAAAGAAATTATGGAGCAACCACATTTTTTGAAATTTAAATTGAGAAAAAAATTGATGTGCCTATTCTTAAAAGAAATTAGCAAGGGAGAGTGATCATAAAGAGTTCTACTCAGATGTTCAACAGTAGTAGTGTTAAAGTAATTTAGTCGGCAATCATTAAACAAAACTCGATCCAACCTTTGCCATAAGTGAACAAGATTCTAAGTGAACTTTTTACCAGAAAAACCAATATCCACTAAATTACAATCCATGATCATAATATTAAAATCCACCATAGATTGATAGATAAGAGAAGAGCAGTCTATATGTTCAAAAGGAGTTGAAATAGTATTAAAATCCCCTATAACAAACCAAGGCACACTATAATTACTATGAAACTGAATAAGTTGCTCCCATAACACTTTCAATAAATAAGGGGAAGAAGCAGCATAAACAAAAGTGGTATAGCATTAAGAATTTAAAACCTTGATATTATAAAGTAAAACTTAAATGAAATCTCCAACGCAATCAATATAAAAAGGGTCCTTCCAAAAAATACAAATCTTGTTAGCAACATTAAAAATAACATATTAAAACCCAAAAATATTGCCGTACCACTTAACTTAGAAGCAGAAATAAAAGGCTCTAACAAAATAATAATAGAAACATTTTAAAGGCAACATAAATTCTTAACAAGTATCTTTGAGGAGGGGCACAAATGCCCCTAACATTCCAAATAATGGAGTTAAACATAAAAAATAGGGTTAATGACTAGTATGTAATCGAGTGGTTCTAGAAGTTTGTATAATAATGTTCTTTTTTTTCCCCCTCTTCTACTCTGAAACTTGATATAATTAGTGTCATTGTCATCTTTCGCAAAACATTTAACCATAATATCCATTTTCATCAGTATCAGTAAAGGCATCAATATGATAATGTGTGTTTATGGGAAATTACCCTCATTTTTCATACCTTCATCCCTCTCAACCTGAGGAAAATTGGCCTCCTACAACAGGGCACCATCTCCTTAAAAATTATTATTACTCAGTGTGAGAAAATATTTTTTCTCCTCTTAAATTTAAAAATGCTTTTCAGTTCCCACATGATTTGTTTTATTTATATTTAAATGTTTTCTTTCAATTAAATCTGCATAGATAGACATTATATCACCCCGAAGGGTAAACTAATGTCCTTCTATTAATTTGAAAGAGAGAAAATTATAATTTATTTCCTAATCAAATGCAGCATAGGAAATGTATAAATCATCCTATAGGATGATAAACACATTCTCTTATAGTTCCAATTAGGAGAATAAATTATGATTTTATTTTTATAATCAAATATAGATGATATTTGATCCGCCTGTAAGAGAAAATAAACTATCTACCTATCCTTTGATTAGAAAAATAAATTTTAAAATATAGATTAAAAAAGGTCTATGTCCATAAATCTTTCCCCAACCTTAGAAAGGAAACTAAGATAGGGTTTAGATTATTCTGGGATCTAGACTCCCTATAGGGGCAAGCCCCTATAGTTACAACTCCTAAGAGAATACTCTTGATTTAAATTATGATTAATTAATTTCAAAATTTATATACAAATTTAACTAAATATTTGGGCTAATTTAAATTTTCATTATCAGGCTTCAGATTATAGACATTAAACATTGAAATTGGAAGTTTAGATTTTGAATTAGAAGAAAGAATGTGCAGGGATAAGAGTATATATAATTTGGACTTATCACCTACCTAGAGTGGCCTGCTATCTAACAATCCTAATCACAACAATCTCCAATGAATGTAAGATTTAAGATAGCTTTATCCTACGAATCAAGGAATTGTTAAAGAACTTGAATCAAATACAATAAAATATACTTATAAAAACTGAAAATTTACTTGCATGATAAGTATGTATGAATCAAAAATTAATTTAAAAGAGGTTATTTTATTTATATATAATTTTATAGGTTACATCCCGGGTATGTAGTAAAGTAAAGGTGGTCAGGATCCACTGACAATAAACCTGGGTTCTAAGCCTATAAGAGAGTAAAATCAAATATAACTTCTTAGGATCTTTAGGCTCAAAGTATTCTATGGAATTCCAAAAAGGAACATCCTCTTGGGGGAGGATATTATTTTTTGGAGCCCCATTTGTATATGCATAAGCAGTTATATTTGATCCTTTTACAACTCAAGACACTTTACAACTCAATCTATATGCATGAGATCTAAGAAATTAAACTTTACATTTTTTTTTCTTTACCAGTACATCATCACATAGCAACATTCTACTTTGTAGGAATATATAAGCAGGTAAATAAAAAAAGTTATCTAATTATGATTGCATTATGAGCATCTATGAATCCAAGAAAGTAAAGACAAAAAAGTAAAGTACATGACCCTCACTTATTTACTCAGCACTCTAGTGCACTGACAGAAAATAAATATGTATGATATGTTTTACAAAAAAAGTAAGCATATAAACATAGATGCCTTCTAGACAAGACACCCGCAATCAAACCATAACAAACAACAGGCCTAGCCTAGGCTAAAGTTAGTTATCCTATAAAGCATCTAAGTGTGTGAAAAGGTCGTGTGGCTTAGATAGGTCCTATAGGAATTTATATTTGAATTACATGTATTATTAAGATTTATCATTAAAGGACAAATAGGGATTTAATTGAAGTTTAAGTAGTGTGTATTTGACTTTTAAAATTATTACAATTTTGGATGTTAGAGTTATTTGATTTAGTTTTAAAGATCTTATAGATTGATAACCGCCTAAGTACAATAAATTATCAATTTATTAAGTCCTAGGACTTTTAGAGTGAACACCCATCTTATATGGAAGATAAGTGTACATTTAAGAGTCCCCAAAGTTCTATTAGAGAGATAAAGGGACCTTGTAATGCAATGTAACATACCTTCCCTAAGGAGTCATGTATGTTATATAAGATCAGTGTGTTATTAAAGATTTTGAAGATCTCCCAAATCCAATGTGTTAGTGCCTTCATAAAAAGAGTCGTGCACAATACATAGGAGATCTTTTTGTTCTTTAAGTCTATTACAGGTCTTTTAAAATAAAAATGCCCAAAGCCCTCCAAAAAGAATCAAGCTTTGGGCATAAAGACCTTAATACATTTAATCTAAATTAATAATAAATTTTGATTTATCTTAATAAATCAAATTATCAAATTAATTTAGTTCAAATGAATTAAAGTTTAATTTCAATTTTTGTGAATTTTATTATAATATTTAAATTTTTTAATCATTTATTAAATATTTAACATTTTATTTTTTTTATTTTAATTGAATATATTTTATATTTTTAATATTATTTGAATTTTATAGATTTTGAAGGTATTTATTTAATTAATGTTTAACTATGGGTATTTAAGAATTTAATTAGAGTTTAAAAGGAGTTTAAATTTAAATTTTATTTTAGATCTATTATATATACTTAATTTAAGATTAATTGAAATTAATTTGAATTTTTAAATAGTATTTTTTAAATTATTATGATTTGTTTAATTAAAACTTAATTAAAAGTAAAAACGGGTTAGTTTAGGTTTAGTAAGATTTAGATTTTAATTTTGATTTTGAATAATTATAGACTTGATTTAGAGCTGGTTGGAATTAATTGAGATTTATTTAGACTTTATAAATTTTATTTAATTTATTTGGATTTATTGATAATTAAGACCCTTAAAAAGGGTCACCTAAATCTAATAGTTGTTTGAAGGTTGATTAATGTCAAATTAAGGTGAATTTGATCAAAGTTGTATGACACTAGTTTTCTATGTTTGAATCTCATCTCATAAGACATATGTGTAGTTCATCATAAATTGACTAGGTTAGCTAAGACACACCTTAATTATTGTCCTTAGTGTCACTAGATTATGGGATTGCAATCATGTTCTACTAACCCTTTGGACACAAATTACAAACACACCAAAGAATAACAATCATGAGCAATAAAGAGTGCCCTAATGCCCTATGGAGTGATTGTGGTAAATTGTAGAAGTCATAGATTACATAAAGCCTTATGAACTTACAAATTTAAATACTAAAAAATAGGTGCATGAAAGTAAACTAGATTAATTGGGAGATGCAAATCATACTCCTAAATAATTCCATATTTAGTTTAAGGTCATGGTCATACTTAATTTGAGAGCAAATGCACAAAAGTTGATTAGACTAAGAATAGTCATTCACTCTAAAATCAACCATGATTAGGTCCTGAATAAATTATTAAGTGAAAGAACTCCTTTCACCGATTCTATAAAGCTCTAGCATTCCATAATTAGATTTGAATTGAATTATTTATGAATTTCAACAAAAAAAAAAACTAGGTCAAATAAAGACCAAAATTTTTCTTAATTCATAAATTAAATGAGATTGAATCAAATGAGTTTAGGAAAAGTAAGGAAGATCAACCCTTTAACCTATTGCACCTCTACAAAAATTTAGATAAAAAATAATATATATAATTTTAATTTAAAAAAAGAATTTAGATTTTATGTATTTTTAAAATAAAAATATAATATATTAATCAAAGTAATTTTATTATATTTTAAAATAAACTAGATAAAAATCTGAAAAGAATGAGACCAAGAACTGCAAAAAGGGTTGAGAAATGAAATTTCTACACATTTTTGAATTTCTAGAGAATTTTTAGAATTAAATCAAGGTTTTAATAAACCGGGTCAAACGACGTCGCTGACCAAGGCCTGGATCCTCAACGCGACACGATGGGATTCGGCCACGTGAGTGGATATGGTCAAGTGGGCCATTTCACTTATCCAGCAAGATGGTATTTCAAACCATTAGATCTGTCACTATGCGGATCTAACAGTTTAGAGGTACCTGCGGGCTCGATCTCGATCCCGAAGGATCAGACAGACAAAATGAATCCCATAGTTTAAATGAATCATCAGAATCTAACCAGATGAAGATCTAATCATCTCATGATTATGAGCGATCAAACCATGCCGTAGATCTTATGAGATCATGATCGTTGAATCCAAATAGAACGGATCGAACAGTCACAAGCTTATCTTCAGCCTCTGAACTCTGAAAACCCTATAATCTTTTTTTTTTTAGTTCTCTTAAAATAGTGAACCAAATAACTTTAAACTTTGGACATATATAGAAATAGAACTAAGGAGAAAGAGTGGGGGATGATTTTCATAGAAATTGATGCACTCATTATAAACCTAAATAAGAACCTAGATAAATACCTAGGGTTAGAGTTATACCTCAGTTTAAATGATGGTTTGATGATTTTAAGATACACATGAATTTGTAGATTATCCTCGTGTTGTTCACTTAAAGACCCCGAGCTTGGAGGAGGCCTCTATAGGGAGTTGAAGCAACTTGGATGGAGCTAGGTTTGGTTCTCCACTCCTCTCAATGCCGCTGAGCTCCAAACGACTAGAAGATGCTTGGGAAAGGTTAAGAATGCTCTGGGGATATAGAATAAAAAGCTAGAACTATTTGGGAATGATTCAATGGGAAGTTAGGTTGGTATGAAGACATCCATGCTTTTTTCCCTATTTGAGGCATTGAAAGGAAAGGGGGCGGTCTAGATTACTAAGGGTGATAGCTTGGTTGTTGGACACCTGGATCAGGTTGTTAGGTGATAGAGGGAGCATGCTCCTCATATGAAAATGGCATGGGGTCATTTTCAAGCTTAGGGGGACCACTAGGTTTCTAGTTTCAAGCCTAGGATACATCAGCAGCTGGGGGAGGTCGGGATAGCTTTAGAGAAGTTTTTGGAAGCAATCCCATAGGCTGGATGGGCCTTATTTATGCTGGGGAGTTGGGTTAATCAGGATTAACTATTAGAGCTTGTTTGAGCTCTCATAGACCATTTGACCGGTCAAGAGTGGTCTAAAAAGGTGAGTTGGAGTCCAGGAAACTTTTGGAATGCATATGGATGGTTGGATAAGCCTGGTTTGGATGGAGAGATTCACTTGAATATATTTGATAATTTGCATGGTTAGTTTGACTATTTGACCAGTCAACTGGTCAACAATAGATGAGCCGGCATCTAGGTAGTCTAAGGCTACTGGTTAGATGGATTGGAGAAGGGTTGAAGTATAAGGGTTAAAGTTTGAGATGAGTTAGAGGGATTTTAAAAGGGTTTGACCATCCTTGCTTGATTTGACCAAGTCAACTTGACTTGGGTGGCTGAGGTGGCAACCAAAGAGGCTTGAAGAGCTAATTTGGTTTATTTTTAAAGGGATTTGATGACTTGAAGTTGGAATTTGAGTGCTTGAAAAGAGATTTGGCCAATTGGGTTAGGTTTGACCAAGTCAAACTAAGCATAATTTGACTTAGGGGAATTGGAATTTACTTGAAACATTTTTTGGAATGGGATTGAGTAGGTTTGATGCTTAGGTATTAAGCTTGAGAGGAAATGTTTGAATGGGAAGTGGTTTTAACCAAATCATTATAGTTTGACTGGGTCAAACATTTGTGATTTAACTAAAAAATGGATTTGAATATGATTGAAATTGAGTTATCTAAATTAATTACAATCATTTTGATTATAATGAATGATTGGATATGATGTTAGTATGATAGAAGGTTGGATCAAGTGTTGGAGTCTTGCTTAAGTTGGAGATTGGTTGAAGGTCAGGATTGTTTTGAAGTTTGAATAGGTTTGAAATCTAAATGGATTTGAGCTGTGGATAGAATTGAATTAGGATTGATCTAGGATCTAGATAATTCTAAGGTATAGATAAGTCCTAAGGTTTGGATAAATATAGGGTCAGGGTAGATCCTAGGATCTAAATTGGCCTGGAGGAATCCTAGGGTCTAGATAGATCCTAAGGTCTGGATAGATCCTAAGGTCTAGATAGATCTTAAGGTTTGAAGATAAAGAGGATCCTAGAGTCTAGAGTGGCCTTTAGGGTAGACTGATCTGGGGTTAGGATCAAGGTTTGAATTGGAGTTTGAATCAGGAAAAGTTCAAAGTCTGGGTAGGTTTTAAGTCTGGATTTAATTGAAGTTTGAATTGATTGAGGTATGAATTGACTTGAATTTAAATTGATAAAAAATGTAGATTGATTTGAATTTGGAATGCTTTTAGGATCCTAGTGACCTCAAACAAAAATGAGATCAACACTCAGCTCATTATTGTTTTTTAAAAATTGCAGTAGCATACACTCAGCTCATTAACAACTTTCATCTCCACCATACTATTTTGACCAGCCACCTGATCATTCATAAAAGTATGAGATTGCAGCTTATTAGTACAAGTGGTATCTAATAAAACCTCCATATATCAAACAAATTTTGATTAGTAACACAAGGATTAGAAGAAGAAGAATGCATGTTATTGATATTAGAAGTAATAGCCAACATTTGTTCCTCCATGCTTTGAGAGTCACAAGGTAAAATAACATTCGGGTTTGGATTCACATTTTGATCAATAAGAGGATCAACCCCATTAGAGGAAGTCTATTTGATCTGAGGTATAATAGGCTGTAAAGTATCTACAACATTACCCTAAACATTAGAATCAATACCCTCATGAATAGTTGGATTCGAAATAACATTTTCATGAACCGTCAAAATACCATCCTTACATTGGATTGCTTGGATGTCTCTTTCTCCCTCCTAAGATGAGGATGAAGTTTATGCACTCACTTAAATCATGCCCATGCATCATAATGAGAACAAAAAATATGTAAGTTTTCAAATTCAACTATCTGAAAATAGCAATTCAATTCATATCCAATCCAAATCTCATTAAGGTGATTTTTTTAGATATCCAACTAAACTAAAACACAGGCCACAGATGGACGAGAAACAAAAGCTGTAGCTTGATAAATTTGTAATGGCCTACCAAGAATTGAAGCTATGCCAAAAAGAATTTGCATGCTAAAAAAATGAAGCCTCATATCATGGAAAGAAATCCACACATGAGCAATAAGAGATTCCTCACAGACATCCAAATTTGGTGTCCATTTGAGTAATCTCATTTGGCAAGCCTGAAAATAGTAAGATCTTATGGAAAAAATATGATTGTAATCCAAATCATTGCTCAGTTGAATCACTACATGTCTCAGATCAAGTAAGCCAACATAGAAAGAGCCTGTAAGCTTCAGAGTAATAAAAAAACTTGCAAATAACATCCATAGTTGGATGCCTAAGATGAATTTTTTTGACTAAAGTAAACGCAAAGGGAGCAGCCAGTTGTGACACCACCAAATCATCAAACATCAAAGCGGGACAACCGTTAGCTAAAGTATGAACCAACTGAAGCTGGGATGAAGAAGAGGAAGAGCCAACAAGCATGTACTTAAAGGAATGAGACTTGCTATTAGGAACCCCAACATTCACTTGGAAAGATGAAGACGGAGTCGTCGTCTCTGTCGTCATCTCCCAGACTAGCAAAATAGAAAAAAAAAACTATCAAAACAAAACACAAAAATAGCACAAAAAAAGTAGGAACGAAACATGATAAAAAAATTCACAAATCCATGCCAGGAGAAGCAAGAGAAGAGCTCGGATAGAAGAACCCTAGTTTGCCAGAAAATTGCCCGAGAGCACCAGTGCAGAGAGACATAACATGAGAAAAATTAATATGTCTGATTATTTTTTTTTAATCACTCCTAATTAGAAGGGATGCCCTAATTAGGATTTTTATTTTTAACTGATCGTCCAATATGATTTCAAATTGTCCATTATGATTAGGTCAAAAATAAGTAAATTCTTTAACACACCAAATTACTCCCCTTGTGTGTGTGTATGCAAAGTTACTTAGCTTGGGGTCCACCAAATACATGACTTGATTAAAGAAAGGTAAAAAGTATATTAAAATTTAAATTACATACAAACTCAACCTTTATCTACCTGATCATGAGTTGATTGGTATTGCAATTGAACATGTAGACCTCAAAGGTTAGTGAGCAGGGCAAACAAAACAAATATGCTAGAATATAAATAGTAAAGAAATAATATTTCTTATCATTAAAAACATGTACTTGGGCCCAGATTTGTAATGATCTCCCCCTTTTTTATTATGGCGAACCTTATTATAAAAAAATTTAAAGCTTCTTTAAAATTTTTGAAACTCCCCCTTAGAAGATGAAATCCTGAAAGTAAGGAGAGCTTTTATTTTTTCTTAAAGAAAATACTAGACATAAGTAAAATTGAGCAAAAGCAGAACAAAAAATAAAACAAAGTAAAATTCACTAAATCATTAGATGCAAAATAACACATTACTTTCCCTTTTAACATCATAAAAAGAAAAAAAAAAAGAATAAACACTAAATAGAATAAAGTACATAAAGGAAGAACCGTACAAATAATGAAATAAAAGCACTAACAAACTAGAAAAAAGTGGAACCCTAATCAGTAAGAGGAGGTGGTAGTGGTGGCTAAAAGTTTCGGTAAAGAGAGGCATACTGCTCGACAAACTTAGCCATATACATATATTGATCATGCTACTACTGATTTTATACTACGTGGGCATTAAACTGAGCTAATTCTTGATTATACTACTACCGCTACTTGGCTATTTATGATTCAAATATAGCCTTCCACTGATCAAACTGCTAAACTAGTTGATCAATCTGACATTATTGGCATATATAGGAAAGTACAAGGATATGTTCTTCTTCCTCTTCCCCATGCTCCTCGTGCATATTGTGATGTTGAGTACTGTGAAGGGTGTGGATGGAGCTATTAGAGTAGAAGATTGGATGGTGATCATGTGGAGCTAGAAATTAAAGATTATATTATGATTCAAGGATGAAAGAAAATAGATGTCCTAGGGATAGGTCTGATTTTTTTTACGGCCAGAATCTCTAATGCATGTTAAATATTTAACATAATGAATGGCAAAATTAGATGCATTAAAATCCTTTTAAGCCATGATGTAATAAGTGGTAAGTGACAGTACAGGTGTAATATGAATTTAATATCTAGCTTTAAGAATAACAGAGTTTTGAAGGATATGCTAGATAGTTCGAGCATCATTAACTAATGAGTTGACCTAGGCTACATGGTAGTTCACATTAGTTTTTCTATGGATATTATTAGTAGGAACTTAGTTAAAATAAGGATCAGAAACTAAGAAATAAATCTTGTCTCAAGTGGTAGAGAAGTGAAGGTATTCATGTAAATCTTGATAGGTAATCTCTATGGGCCTTTGATTTACATAGGATGGTAAGGAATTAAAAGAACTAGTTTCTTGTGAGGGCTTCTCCGCCTAGCTGTGGGGGCTAAAGGAGAGTCACGTTTTGTAGTGCAATACTTGGAGGGTGCCTCCAAGGAGTGGACGTAGGTCTTGTCGACCGAACCACTATAAATCTTGTGTTCTTATTTTTGCTTCCGCACTTTTAAATTCCGCATTTGGTTTGGTGGTGTGATTTGGTTTGTGAATTTATTTCTTTGTCTCAAGAATTTTTTAAAATACCAATTCACCCCCCCTCTTGGTTAGCTTGGGACTAAGTTCATAGGGCTTAACATCCCGAACGAACTTTCACTCTTATAGTGATGGTAAGTCGCTTCATCTGCTTTTTTAGTGAAATAAGGATCGATATCTCACCTAGATGAGCTTCCAGCAAGAATTCTGGATCTCTTCCCACCAGCCATTTTAAGAGTTAGAGTGCTCAAGTAGGAGAGAAGAAGAGGTGGATTATTTTAAGTGAATAAGAAACCATGATTTAAGACTGTTTAAATAGAATCATCCAGATTGTACTCGATAATCATGAGATTGTATAGGATGATGTGGCACAATAAATTTGGCCAAAAGATTAGTAAAAAAAAGTAATCCAACTTTATTGTCTGATTAGACATCATACAGGATGATTAAACACGAGACAATCATCCTGAGAAGTCAGCCTTATACGACCATTGAATAATTGGATCATATAAGACAAATATGCGTATCATCTTGGTTGATGTTCAATAATGGATTGGCCTAACAACATTCATATAGTCCAATGACTCTGGCCATGTGGATCATCAAATATGGTGTATGAATAGTACAAGATGATCACCAATATTTAATTTACATCAGTCATTAGATGTGTTATGATCAGGGAGGAGTATTTTTATTTAGATTATACAAGATGATGTGTATCATCCTTGATGATGGGTAATAATGGATCAACCTAGCAGCATTCAAATTGTTCAATGACTTCTACCACGTGAATCATCCACTATGATGTATGAATTGTACAGGATGATCACCAATAATTGATTTACATCAGCCATTGAATGTGTTTTCATCATAGAGGTATATTTTTGTTCAGATCATATCAGATGATGTATATCGTCTTGGACTATGTAAGAAAAATACAAATTTTTAGGACATGGAATATGATGATCTGGAGGATTTTAAAACACAAATAAAAACAGTAAATGCATAAAACAACATAAAACCGAACAAAAACCAATTATAAATCAAAATAAAAAGAACACTTTTTTTAATCAAAAACTCCAATAAATAATAAATTTACCTTGAGTAGATTAAAAATCAGTAAGACATGAATTGAACCACTTAAATCTAGAAAGGGTAGAAAATCGATCTTGTCAACCCTTGCTCGAACTTCTTCCAGGTTAAAGTTTTTTTTAAACAAAAATGTAATTCAAAAAAAGAAAATAGATAAGAAAAGCGATCCTTTCAAAATTCTCTTCATAAAAATACTAATAGAAAATTATTTCAAAGTAATTAACCAAAATCGTGATTTTTAATTTTAGGTGTTTGAAAATATCAAGTGGCACATTTATTCTTCTAAGATTTAAATGTTTGAAAGAGAATGAAGCTTATTTCTTTGTGGGCTCATTTTGTGCCTCTTTTTTAATTATCTAGTGCACTTTACGCATCTTTTTATTTTTGATATACTTTAGTGTATCTTGTATTCCTTGGGGGTCATTGCACATCTTTTTAATGTTTTTGGTCTCATTTTGTGCTTCTTGTTATTTTTGTGAGCTGTATTTCTTTCAAAACCTTTAAATGCTCTCAGTTGTGAGATTATCTTCTAGATATAAGGATTGGAATTGTGCCTATATGTTGTCCTAAATCAAAATTTTATTTCTTTAGCTAAAGGACTTGGGTCATACAACTTGCCAAGGCTATGTATTCAGCTTCAGCACTCGATAGGGCAATTGAGTTTAGTTTTCTATAGAACCAAGAGACTAAAGATTTTCATATGAATTGACATGTCCCATAAGTGCTTTTCCTATCAACTAGATATCCTATAAAATCTGAATTAGAATATCCTATAATTTTATAGGAGGTGTTATGCCTAGGATACTAGATTCTTATGTCTTGGGTCCTTAAGAGATATCTAAGGATTCTCTTAAAATCATTTAAGTGGGACTCTTTTGGATCATCCTAAAATCTAGCACAAAGTTAAATGCAAAACATAATATCAGGTCTACTAGCAGTTAAGTAAAGAAGTGATCTAATGATCAATAGATTTTATATTTGAATTCTTATCTAACTGAATAATGGAACTTAAGGAAGTGTTGATTGGCTTGATATTTTTCCATTTTATATTTCTTAAGGATGTCCTTAATGTATTACAATTGAATAAGTAAAGTTCCATCTTCCTACTGCCTTATACTAAATCCAAGAAAGTTGGTCAACTCTCCCATCATACTCATCTCAAAGGTTTTTATTAGAGAATACAAATAAAATATCATCAACAAAAATTTGGAAAATCAGTAATTCATCTCCTACCTTTTTTTTTAAATAGGATGGTGTTTATGCTCCCCTTAACAAAGGTTCTTTCTAGGAGGAATGTGCTTAACCTTTCATACCATGTCCTGGGTTCTTATTTTAGCCCATATAATACATTTTTTAAAATTGAACACATGATTATGAATTTAAGAATTTTCAAAGCCTGGGAGTTGTTCAACATACATGTCTTCATTTATTATCCTATTTTGAAAGGCACTCTTAACATCCATTTGATACAATTTGAATCCCTTAAAACAAGCAAAGGCTAAGTACACCCTAATGGCTTCCAATCTAGCTACAAGGGCAAAGGTCTCTTCAAAGTCAATCCCTTATATCAAGTTATACCCATTAGCCATCAATCTTGCCTTATTCCTTAAACTACACCAGAATCATTCTTTCTTTTTTAAAACCCACTTAGTTCCAATAACACTCTAGTCCTTAGGTCTTTCAACTTTCTTCTAAATATCATTCCATATAAATTGATTTCACTCATCTTGTATGGATAAGATCCAGAATTCATCAAATTGGGCTTAATTTATATTGGTGGATTCTGTTATTTAAATAAAGGAAGAGTGGTTTACCTCTTTTCTAAGTCCATGCTAAGTTCTAACATCTTCAAATGGGTCTCCTAAAATTAGTTCTTTAGAATTACTTGAAGAATATCTCTATTCTCTAGGCAGTGTGTTTCAAGTTCTACACTTTCCTATAGATTTATAGATTCTATTCATTGGGTGACTTCTATAACCTTCTCTTCTTCTACCTTAGAGCCTCTAGAATTATCAAATTCATCAAATAAAACATGAGTGGTCTCCTCAATTAAGATTGTTTTTTTATTAAAAAAATTATACAGTTTCCTAACAATTGAGTGACCTAAGAACACTCCTTCATCAAACTTGATGTTAAACTTTGCTAGTAAAGATTTCCTATTATTCAGAATGAACGCTTTACATCCAAAGACATGAATATGGGAAATGCTGTATGTCCTACCCTTAAGACTTTCATAGGATGTCTTGTTCAGCTTGGATATAACATTTATCCTATTCAAAACATAACAGGTTGAATTGACCGCTTCTGCCCAAAAAATATTTAGGAAGTGAGTATTCAGCTAACATGGCTTTGACGTCTTCTACTAAGGTCTTGTTTTTTTCTTTCAGCAATCCAATTCTACAAAGGGGTTTTAGGAGCTAAAAAATTATGATATATCCCATGCTCCTTATAGAAAGATTCAAATTTATCATTCTTAATTTCTCCATCATGATCACTATAAATTATTAGAATTTCACAACCTAGCTTCCTTTGAATCTAGGTATAAAAAGACTTAAACTCCTTGAATGATCCACTTTTATGTGATAGGAATCCAAGTAAACATCGAATAATCATCAATAATCACGTACCCAAAAACTTTCCCTTCTAGGCTTGCAGTGATGACATGTACGAAGATATCTATGTGAAGGACTTCTAAGGGTTTGCTAGTGGTAATATCTTTGATTGAGGTGAAAGAATATTTGAGTTGCTTTGCTAACTGACGAGCATTACACATGTGGTACTTAGTGAACTCTAGCTTGAGTATTCCTCTCATTAAGTCTTTTTGGGCTATTTTTCTAAGGCTTTTCATTCTTGCATGACACAATCTCCTATGTCATGACTAAGATTCATCAGCAATTATTTTTAAATAAAGTGCAGTGTTAGATTTAATATAATTTAAATCAAGCATGTAGATATTATTGATCCACTTTTCTAGTAAAATAATGTTATTATTTAAACTTATTATGGAGTTGGTAGATAATAATTTGACGATGAAGCCTTTATCACATAACTGACTTATGTTGAGCAGGTTATGTTTTAAGCCATCCACTAGTAAAAAAATTTCAATACGAAAAATTTTTAGTTGCTAATTATACCTGAGCCCGCCACTCTCCTGGTTGTATTATCTCAAGTGTCACCTTGCCTCTTACCCTGTACTCCAGCGAAATGAATTTACTTACATCTCTAATCATTTGCCTTGAACATTCGCTATTTAGGGACCCATACTCTCATGAGGTCATTTGTTAGAGCACTCCTATAAAGTCATCAAATGTTAGAATTGGAAACCTAAACATGTTTTAGTCCCATTTTATGGAAAAAAGAATGAAATGTAGGCATGATATGCTATGAGTTTTGATGTTTTGTTCTCCATACCAAATATGTTCTACGTTGAATGGTGCAAGTGTGGACGATATGCCATAGAATGCCACAACAAAAATATCTAATATCAAGAAAAGGATTTACTAATCTATTTGAGTTATTAAGCCTCTTCCTAGGTTTGAATGAAGCATACTGATGTGATGGATTATAAAACTCTTCAAGTGAAGGTGGTTCTTTATTTTGTTTAAGAGCATTCACTTTAATTTGTAAATTTTGATTTGCACTTTCAAGAATTAAATTTTCTACTTTCAATACATACTCCCTATTATCTAATTTAGATGTAAGAGTTTTTAATCTCTTATATGTAGTTTCAAATTGAACATGTAATATTTTCAAGGAATCATGCAGTAGAATGCTTCTCATTTAAAATATTAAATTCATCTAACAAGGCCATGTGATTACTATCCATAGTGAAATGATCTTTTATTAAGCATTCATGCTCTTTTCGCATAATTGAAAAATCAGTTTTAAGATGGCAAATGATTTTTTAACCTTTCTTTATGCAGTATAAATATTTTTCAAAAACTTGAAATAATTGAACATAGCTAAGCTCACATACCTCCTCTTGATAAGAATAATCAAGATGATCATCTGCTGTTAAGTACAAGTTAGTTATATCTTCTTCTGCTTCAATTTCAAATTAATCTGAAGCAGAGTCTACCGAGAAAGCCTTATGAATCCTTTGCTTGCCCTTCTTGAATTTATCTTTTTCATCGCCCTTCTCCTTGCTTCGGTGAACTTTAAGAGTTGGGCAATCAGACTTCAGGTGCCCTGGCTTCCTACATTCAAAATATATAACATCAGAGGAAAAGATATAATTCTTATTATTCTTACCTTTATTCCATTATTGATGATGATTTTATTTTTTCTTTAAAATGCTTTTGAATTGCCTACTCATTAGTGTAATGTTATCATTTTCTTGTCCTAAGGAGTCACTATTAAAATCATTAGCCTTTAAGGTTATAGTTTTCTCCTTTTTATTCTCACCTGCATCAAGCTGACTTTGACTCACTCCTTGCTCATAAGTAATGAGTAACCCAAGTAAGTTCTCACTAGAATAAACATTTAAATCTTTAGATTTAGTAATGGAAATTATTTTTTCCTCATAGGAAGATGGAAAACAATAAAGAATTTTGTTAACTTTTTCATAGTTTTATGTTCTCTTCATAAGGCATGTAGGGAAGTAACAATCTATATAAACCTAGTATATATTTCAAAAATAGATTCATTAGGTTTCATACATAAAAGTTCATAATCATGAAGTAGAATATTCAGCCTAAATTATTGAACTTCCTTTGTTCCTTCATACGTAATACAAAGTTTATCCCAAATCCCTTTACCAATTGAACAAATGGAAATATGCATATAATCATCAAATTTTAAGGCACAAAAAATAATACAGACCATTAGCACTCAATTGGGCTAGATCTCTATCATCAGTAGTCCAATCAAAAAAAGGAAATTTAGTTTTAACATAATTTATTAATCCTGAGGGTATAGAATAACCATCCAAAACTAGCATCCACATGTGATAATCAATTGATTATAAAAAGTTAGATATGCAAGTTTTCCAACAATTAAAAGGATTATTAAAATAGAGGTGGTCAAGTGATTGAATATCCTTCCATGGTGTTTCTATTTCCAAAGTTAGCCATTGATCTTATTTCAAATGTTTTTTAAAATTTAATTTATGAATCCAGCTTTGATAGCACTTGAAAGTTTGTGAGGGTTGTTAACCTCTAAAGAACTAGTCTTGAGGCTAACCAAGAGGGGAAGTGAATTAATTACTTTAAAACAATTCTTTAACAAACAAGAAGTTAAATCCCATGATGCAAAAGTATAATTAATATTACAATTACAAAAATCTTAGATTTCAAACACAAATCAAATAAAAAATACAAAAATTAAAATACATTATAATAAATAGAAAGAACATACCAAAATTTATAGTGGTTTGGTCAACTTGGCCTACGTTAAATCCTTGGGTACTCCCTCCCCAAGGATTGCACTAAATAGAAGTGACACTCCTATTGATCCCACAGTAAGACAGAGAAGCCCTTACAAAATCATTTCACTAACCCGATGAGGTAGGGTACCTTAAATCCTTTTACTCTCTCATAGAGTAAGCTTGGAAATCCTTTTTCATCCACCTAGTGAAGGCAAAAAACCTTGGAATCCTTTTACTCTCTCATAGAGTAGGAAGAGAACCTGCAAATCCTTTTTCACCCACCAAATGAAGGCAAAGAACCTAGATCTGATGTTGATGTAAATCTCCCTCAGGGCAACCAAGGAACTAGAAAAGCAACTTGAAGAAGATGATGAACACCTTGCTTGGAGCAACCTTTGTGAATCCCTCTGAACTCTCCCTCACAAGGATCTCTTTCTTCTAAGCTCTCCCTCTTCTATCTCTGAGCTCTCTATCATATCTCTTCCGTAGCAAAAGATTGTATCTATTTACAATAAGAGAGCTTAAATAGAGAGCCACAAAATAATCCCTAATTTTTAACTTGCCGTCAAAGATCACCTAATATGATCTTAGATCATCTAGGATGATTATTACAAAATAGTCCTTTCATCCAGGATGATCAACTTTGTCCTGTACGATCAGTTCAAGTATTTGTATAGATAATTCAGAAGATTATGTGATTTTCTACGATGATTAGTTTAAGATACTATATTTATCATCTAGCACAACATGGGATGATGTGTGACGATCTACATATCGTCCCGCCCTCTCAGGATGTCTAGTATGAACTCCTAGAGGTTTAGATGAAAATTATGGTTTTTGTCTTGGACGATAAGGGATTATCTATCCTACGAAATATAATATATCTAATAGTATGATCTAAGTAGATCATTCTGTATGTTATGATTGATCAATCTGACCATAATTAGTCTCCTAATCACATGATCAATTAAGGAATGATTATCATAAATTATCCAGGATGATGCATATCATCATGTATGAATAGAATAAAAATTGAAAATTAAAATATTACCTAAATTATAAATGGCATTTTTTTCACAATTTGAACTAATCTTCCTATATCATATGCTTCATACAGTACGATTAGTTTAATACCTATTTTTTTATTTTTTATTTTGTTTGAATAGTTTAATCACTCTTAATTTAGTAGGGATGTCCTAATTAAGGTTTCTATTTTTAACTGATCATCCAATACGATTTGAAATCATCCTATACGATTAGTGTGTGTGTGCAAGGTTACTTAGCTTGGGGTCCACCATATACATGACTTGACTCAAGAAAGGTAAAATGTACATTAAAATTTAAATTACATACAAACTCAACCATTGTCTACCCGATTTTGAGTTTATTGACATTCAAAGTGAACTTGTGGACTTGAAAGGTTAATGAGCAGGGCAAACAAAACAGATATGTAAGAATAGCAATAATAAAGAAACAATAATATCTATACTTGAGCCCATATTTGCAACACATAAGAGCTTTACAACCTTTCTTTATAAAATCCTACAATCATGCCAAACAAATCCAAATAATGCTTATAAAAGACTTTATACGAAATTTAATACAACTTTATTATATTTAATGTGATGGTCAATAAAATTTATTGCATAAATTAAAATTTCAAAAGTTGAATAATAGCCGTAGAAAATAGCTTTCTATAATATTTTTTTATTAAAAACAGTGAAAAAGCAGCTACCATACAATCTATGGTTACAGTCTGAAAAGCAAAGCAGTAAGAAAGATATCCTAATTGAAGCCTTAGATTAAGACTTCATTTGGGATAACTTTCTTACTACTTCTTAAAGCAGATTTCTAATACATCAAATAAAATTTTTATGCTAGAAAGCTTCTTTAAGAAGTAGTAAGAAAGCCGTCCCAAGTGAAGCCTAAATTAGAAAATAAAGAACATGAATTTTATTTTTTGAAATAATGCATTCATAATTTTCCCACATAGCATAATCATGAATATACAAACAAATATATGATTTTTATACAAAATGATTTTCTAGTTCAGAAGAAAAGTCAAAATCCTAAAACACTATAATAAAGTTACGATTTTTTTAATTAAAATAAATTAATATTTAACTTCATTATAATAGAACATAAATATTTGAAAATGCAATCAAATTAAAATTAAAATCTGTGAAAATTTTGTTCTTAAAATTCAAATATATTTTAAAGAATGAAAGCAATTTATAAAATATTTTAGAATGTTTAAGTATAATTTTAATAATTAGAATTAATATTCTTCTTAATCTATTAGTTAAAGTAATTTCTCTCAGGACTTAAAGGGCATTAATCCTTATTTAACCTTAGAATATAAGTGCTGAGCTCCATTGTACCCATTATGAACCTGCTAATGTGATTTCTTGATCCCCTGGATGTTCATGTGAATTTGCATACAATACAACATGTGTTAAGGTACAAAGCTAAGTATCCATTCCTGCTACGCTTAATGAACATAATCGAGCATCCAATCATATATTTCTTATCATTAAAATTAAAATTCAAAATATTTAAGCTCATGAGGAAAACACATATATTTGAGCCAGCCTATCCACCAAAATCTCTTTTCTAACTCATTTATATTGATATCATACGCATTTTATAATTCAAGTTTTCCTTCTATCAAGTTGAGTATAAGGTTATATTTGATGACTCCAATATTTTGTAAAATTAGTTGTGATGTTCTTGTGGAAAAAAATAATTTTGCTGTTTTGATTGTAAAAAGCAACTTTTACTCACAAAAATTTATGAAAAACAATAAGAAAACAACACGAAAATAGTAGTCAAATGCAATATTTGTTTTTTTTTCTTGAAAGCAAAATAGGAAGAAAGCTTATCTCGGGCCGAACCTTTTTTTTTTTTAACCTAAAGCTTCATTTGGGACGGCTTTTTTACTTCTTCTTAAAACGACTTTTTAGTACAAAAGTTGAAATTTTTGTACTTGAAATCTGCTTTAAGAAGCAGCAAAAAAACTGTCTCAAACGAAGTCTAAGCCTGTGCACAAAACTTGATTTGTTTCTCATCTTATCATGTTTAAATTTGAAATGAAGATGACTTGACCTAACACTCAATAACAAGTCGTAATAACTTAATAGATTAGGCACAACCCACCTTGTTTTTTCAAATTGTGTTCGGTCAAAGTTTACAAAGTTATAGAAATTATTCTCTTAATAGTAACATTCAAATCATTTTGCCATCTTGATGAATCTCACTTGACTGTTTATTATGGCGATCAACACCAATGATTGAATTTTCGGGGATAATAAGTTGATCAAAGGGTGTAAGTCTTGAAACTCTCCATTTATGTTTGATGTTTTCAGCCACTCTTATATGGAGAGATTATTCTGTACGTAGACTGGATACAGAACGCCGTCCGGAGACCAACCATAATGAGCCACGTCAGCCGTATCGATCCGCGGTACCGGACATAGGGTGACGTGGCTCATTCTGATTGGTCTTCGAATGATTTTTAACGTCCACACAGAATAATAAATCCAAATATATGACACCCTTCTTCGTAATCAAAAGATCTATATTCCTATCAAATGAATAACTAAGCCAACTGCCTATTATTATAATTTTTTTTATGCGTGAAGACTTAGATTTTATATGTCTATTAAAAATAAAGACCAAAAAATAAGATAAAAAATTAGTCAATCAAAATCTTTTAAATGATTAAAACACAGATTTGATTTTTAATCATATAATTGATTAGTTGAAAAAGTATTTAAAATTTCAATTTTTGAAATGCTTTAATAAATAATACACTAAAACATATAAAATAAGAGTTCTTATTTCCTATGTTTTAAAAATCGGACCGAACCAGCCAATTCAACTATGTTTGAAACTTGAGCTTGAAAATCATGGTTCCTGATTCAATAATTCATGCATTGATCTTCTATTTGATCTATTTTATGAAAGGAGTTTTGAAAAATTAATATTTTTTTTCTTATTTATTTTTTGATTTGGATATTGGATTAAAAAGTTTTTTGAGCCTTTAAAAGAACTTGGGCTTGGATTAACAATTTATGAATTTTTTACTTTTCTGGATTATGCGTTGTCAATCCATTCCTTACTAAGTTTTTGAATAAAATCAAGAGGTAACTCTCTCATTTTAAGAATATTTGTTTTGTTCACTAGATCAAGAATCACTTTTTTGTGTTTTTTATTCTAATTATTTGTGCATCCTCTTTTTTTGATAATGTCAAAGGGGGAGAACGTACTGTTAAATTTGTATCATTTTTTTTTCTTAAAAAAAAAATTAAAACAACAAAAATTTTTTTGCCTCCCCTAATCTCTCATATTTTTAAAAGTTTTATTCTAGTAAGGGAGAGATTAGGAGAAAATGCTTCCTTTTTGAAAATTCAAATTATAGTGTTTGCTATCATCAAAAAGGGGGAGATTATTGTGGATCTGTTTTCATGGTTTATGATTTTGATGATAGAAACACTCTTATTTTTCTACGACTGCCTTATCTACTGACATTTTAAGTCCATACGATCATACTGCAATTTGGAACCAGCTTAAGATTGGGTAGACTAGGTCTGAGTCAGTTTGTATCCTTTTTCCTTTCTTGAGTCTATTGTATTTAGTGTGGCTCCTAATGCTTAGTAACTTAAAAGATTTCTGACTGTTCCCTAGAGTTTGCAGTTTTTGGTAACATCATTTGGAATGATTTTATATCGTCCTAGACGATCAGTTTAAAAGGAGAAATTCTGATTAGGGCATCCTCATTAAAGCAGCCGTCATTATGCAAAAACATCATCCTGAATGATTTTGTATTGGCTAGGACGATAGGCTCAAAACAAAAAAAAATCTACCGCCGGATCTATTTAGGAATTACATATTTTTGGATATCATCTAGAGGATCGCCCAGGACTATAAAATAACATCCAGGATGATCCAGGACATTTTTCCAAAATTAATCTGGCATTTAAGGAAATCAATTATGACTTGATTGGATGATCAAATCACCCTAGACAATCTCAGGATCGTCCGAGCCGATATGCTGGACGATTGGACATCGGACAACTCTTTTTTAGGGCGATGTTCAGGACAATATTCCATAATTTGTACTGATCATCCAGGATGATATATTATCGCCCTAGACGATAAGAACAAATTTCTTCTGATCGTCTCAGATCGTCCCGACTGATTGGGCTTAAATTATAGTAATCATACAAAATGATATTTATATCGGCAACTTGTATTAATGAGCTCATTTTGAGATATTCTATTTAAGCTATGACATGACACTTGGTAAGTGTTTTTGGCAGCCATTGTAGCTTCGTTCTTTTGGGGGAAACTTGAAGAGAGAGCTTGAAAGGGAGTGATGAATGGGTGAAGTCTGAGAGAGGGAGAAGATTCTGTGAGGGAGACTCAAGGGAGTGTGGAGGGGGATTTCACACGGTTGCTCTGGCAGGCTTGCACCTTAATACCGTATGATTCAAAGCTTGTCTCGAGGGAAGTTCACCAAAGAAGAAGATCTCTTTGGTGTCAAAGGACCCGGCGACTCCGCAACACTAGAGAAGGTGAAAGTGATTTTGTAAGGGCTTCTCCGCCTAACTGTGGGGGCTAATAGAGAGACACTTAGTTTAGTATAATACTCAGAGGGTGCCTCCGAGGAGTCGACGTAGGTTAAGGTTTGACCGAACCACTATAAATCTTGTGTGTTCTTTCCTTTATTACTTTCGTATTTAATTTTTGCATTTGGTTTTTATTATGGTGATATTGGTTTTGTTTTGTGTTTTGATTTAAAGATTCTTGTTTTCCAATTCACCTTTCTCTTTATTAGCTTTGGGCCAGTTCATAAGGGGCCTAACATCCCTAACGAACTTTCAAGTGATATCAGAGCTCTTTCTAGTGGCTCATAGTGCACTTTCATAGGAGAGGTTACCCAAGGAGTAGAAAATGTAGATCTGGAGGAAAGGGTTATACGTTCACACACTTTGCTTAGAGATTAGAGATTCTCTTTGAGTCACCCTAAAGATCTGATCTTAGGAGACCCTTCTGATGGAGTTAGGATTAGACATGGACTTTGGGAAAAAGTGAACCACTATGCATTTATCTCAATGACTGAATCCACCAACATAAACCAAGCCTTTTCTGATGAGTTTTGGATCTTAGCCATGCAAGAGGAGTTGAACCAATTTGTTAGGAATGATGTTTGGGAGGTTGTAGAAAGACCTAATGGACAAATTATAGTTGGAACCAAGTGGGTCTTTAAGAATAAGGTGAATGATTCTGGAGTGGTGGTTAGGAATAAGGCAATATTAGTGGCTAAGTGGTATAACCAAATAGAAGAGATAGATTTTGAGGAGACTTTTGCCCATGTAGCTAGATTGGAAGCCATTAGAGTGCTATTAGCCTTTGCCTCTTATAAGGGATTCAAGCTTTTCCAAATGGATGTTAAGAGTGTCTTTTTAAATGGGGAAATAAAAAAGGATGTGTTTGTAGAACAACCTCCAGGTTTTGAGAGTTTCCAATTTTCAAATCATATTTTCAAATTAAAAAAGGTCATATATGGTTTAAAGTAGGTACCCAGAGCTTAGTATGAGAGGCTTAGCACATTCTTACTAGAGAGGGAGTTTGTTAAGGGGAGCGTAGACACTACCTTGTTTATGAGGAAAATAGGAGATGATTTACTCATTATTCAGATCTATGTCGATGATATACTTTTTGGATCTTCTGAGAAGAGACTATGTGATGAATTTTCTAAAATAATAGTAAAGAGTTTGAGATGAGTGTGATGGGAGAGTTATTCTACTTTTTGGGGTTTATCTTAAGTAAATTAGATGATGAAACTTTTTAAATAATTCAAAATACATAAAGGATATTTTGAAGAAGTATGAGATGGATAAAGTCAAGCCAATTAATACTCCCATGACCTCTAGTGTTCAGTTAGATAAGGACACAAGTGGTAAGTTTGTTGATCAGAAGAAATACAGAGGCATGATTGAATCTTTACTTTATTTGGCTGCTAGCCAACTTGATATAATATTTAGCATTCGTCTTTGTGCTAGATTTCAAGCTGACCCAATGGAATCCCACCTTACTGTAGTTAAGAGAATTCTTAAATACCTTTTAGGGACCCAAAACTTAAGAATCTGGTTCCCTAGGCACAACACTTCTTTTGAGATTATTGGATATTCTAATTCTGATTTTGCAGGATGTAAGGTGAATAGAAAAAGTACTTTTGAAACTTGTCAATTAATAGGACAATCCTTAGTCTCCTGGTCTAGTAGAAAGTAAAACTCTGTTGCTATTTCCACTACTGAAGCCGAGTAAATTGCTTTAGGAAGTTATGTGGCCCAAATCCTTTGGTTAAAACAGCAAGTACTGGATTTAGGATTACCTGTAGGGACCATCTCAGTTCTTTGTGATAACACTAGTGACATCTGCATTTCTAAGAATCCTATCCAACATTCAAGGACTAAGCACATTGACATTAGGCATTATTTTGCTAGAGACCATGTGACTAAGGGAGACATTGAGTTACACCATGTGATGACTGAGAATCAACTGGCTGACATATTTACTAAACCACTGGCCTTAGATACTTTCAGCACTTTAAGGACCAAATTGGGTGATTGACATTAATGCATGAACTTGATTTTTTATCTGCTGATTACTTTTTGGTAGTTTTGTTGTTTATTTTTTTGTAGTTATTTTTTTCTTTTTTGGAACTTTATTTTTTTTGTATACTTTAATTTGTTTTCTTTTTTTTTTTAAATCATTGCTGAATTGATATTTTATGCCTTATTTTTGTCTTTTTGAAAATTTGTAGTCAATATTTTACATCTCTTAAATCTGCTAAAGGGTAAAAACACCGTTGATTGTGTCTCTTATTCTAACCTATTTTGTGATAAAATTTTCTTTTCTAAATAAAAGTCTAATTCAAATTAACAACTGGATTTTGTAATTGAGATCTTTTCTAACTTGCTATAGTAATCTAGCTTATATTTATAATAATTAAAGTTTTGAATATTACTTCAATATTTCACATTATCATGTCAATGCATATCTCATATGATTTTTTGATTTTATTTTGTGGTTTGTTCTTTCCTATATTAGAGAGTGAGTTTTTCTTCTCTAATATCCAGAAGATATACTCACAACTAAGAAAATTTTAAGAGTTTTTGGAAAAAAATCTAGCTTGAAAAAATAAAAAATAAAAAGTGGCCAATGATGCGAAAAGCAAAAGATGCGCAATGACGCCAAATTAAAAAAAATACACAAAATGTATCAAAAATTAAAATATGCGTAAAGTGCGCCATTCAATGGACAAGAGACATAAAATGAGCCCATCTTTCCTTTATTCCAACTCTTAAAACTTAAAAGATTTCATGTATCACTTGATATTTTTAAGGACTTGATTTTGAATTTTACGATTGTAACAAACTACTTTGATACATTATTTTATAAGATATTTTTCTAAAACTAAGTCTTGATTGGATCTCTTTTTCTTATCCAATTGAATTTTCTGAGTTAGGCCTTTTGATTTCAAAAGACGATTTTATCCTAAAGAAATTCTGAGCTTAGGGTTAACTTGATCGGATATTCTACTATTTTTTGGATTTTTGATGTTGTTAACTCATTAACTTATAAATTTTTAAAATAAATCATATGGAGACTATATCATGTTCATGCCTTGATTTAAAAAAAAACCTTTATTTCTTTGCTAGTTTTTTTTTTTTTTGTGTTTTATCGTTGTTGTTTTTAGTTGATTTTAGTGTTTTTGGGCCTTCCCTGATCATCTCCATCCTTCCTCTGATTTCAAAATTTTGTCACATCATCCTAGACAATATTTATATCGTCCTAGATGATGTGCTCATCCTTCTTCAAAAAACTCCATCTGCTGAATATTTTTCCTATTATGCTCTTCATCATCCTGGATGATATGATCGTCCTCTGCTACAATTATCTTGATTGTCCTGGACTATCCATTTTCACCCTGGATGATGGATTTTGTTGAAATCGTCTCGTCTGATTCACCTATTCATCCTGGATGATACATGTGTCAATACGTTTAAAATTGTTAAAATTACCCGTGACGATTCATTTTTGGACAATCGTCCTGGCCGATCCACTGTTCTTCCTAGACGATACATGTGGCATACAATTTAAAACATTTTAAATTTGGCCGGTATGATCAATTATTGAGCATCGTCCTAGACGATCCACATAATCGGCCTTAACGATCTGCTTTTTAACGGTCGTCCAGGCTGACTTCTCAAGACGATCGCTTGAGTATAATCATCCCGAACGATATTTGATCATCCCAAATAATCTGACCGTCTTTTTGGCCAATTGGCCTTGACGTAATCATTGAACCAGATTGGCCTTGCCGATCCTGTAAGCGGCCGAGACGATCTGGCCGATCCTTTAAATTTAAAGCCTTACAGTCATTTTTCCTCATTTCATTCTTCCTTTCCTCACTTGTTTGCTTCCTGTTTGCTTACTATGGCTGGAGGAAAGCATTCTCGACACACGTTTGGAAGCTCCTCGAGAGGCATGCTGGACCCTCTTTTTCGGGAAGCAGACGTTCAGGCTGCCTACCACCGCTACAAAGAATGCAACATTACTCTCTCCAGAATAATTAATCCATTCCACCTCTACTATCTGGTACTCGACCTTTTCACTCACACCTCTCTGTGCATTATTCTCACCCTCGCAGTCCCCTTTAATTCTAAACTTCTTTTTGAATTTTACGTCAACCTTCACTTCAATTCTTCCCACACTTCTCTCATCTCATATATGAATTGACACCTTGTCGAGATTACATATAAAGATTGTACTGAACTATTGCAGCTATCCACCACTGGGGATAAGTTGCATACTCTCGTTTCCGATCATGATTTTAAATGGGCTACGACAAATCACTTTTTTCGCTACACCAATTCCCCCTTTCATGTTGAAGAGACTAGCTCTTTACTTAAAGATGCTAGGACGATCCAGCATGTCCTTCGTACCTCTATGATTCCCAAAGCCGGTGACCGAGTCCATATCACTCCACTTATTTCACTCACTATTTTTTACATTCTGGCCCATACAGAATTCAATGACACAGACCTGATTTTTCGCTACATCGAGCATTTGACTATCATTCGAGATCCAGGTCATAGAAGAAAGCCCAATCTTACTTTTGGATACATCATTGCATATGTACTAGAATCCAAATACAACCTTCAATATCCTGTTCCTCCCAACCATCTGCCACCCTTTAAATCAAACAGTTCCTTCAACATCCTTCAAAGTACTCGTCTCCACCCAGGAGATGGGGAAGCTGAAGGGGATGAGGAGGAGGAGGCACCCCCTCCTATTCCTGAACTTGTTCCTCTCTGCCAGCATTCTCAGCTGGATCAGTTGGTGGAGAGATTTGATCAGTGGAAAACCAGCTTCGAGATGTACGTAGCACACCACCAGCAGCAGCACGCTGAGGACGTGACCCGGTTCGATGCCTGTGTTGCATACTAGCAGCTGTAGCATGACCAGGACATAACCTGGTTTAGGCCACAATTTTCTACGTTGTCCGGTTACTTCCAGCAGCCGCCACCACCACCACCACCTCCGTCTAATGATCGGGGTCCCTCATTTTACTTATTTTAGTTTTTGTTTTATGTAGTTTGTTTTTCTTATGGTTGTTTTTAGTTTATGTTCTATTTTTTTAGTTTCCTCCTCCTTTTTATGATGTCAAAAGGGGGAGTAGTCTGATGTATCTTATAATTTGATTTTTGGAATTTAATGAACTGTTTTTTTGTCACACTGCTTTTTAAACTGCCATAACTACTTGAGATTTTCCGGGTGTGTTTTTCATGATTAAAAAGAGGGAGATTATTATAAATCTGAGTTTATGGATTAGACTTTTGATGATAGAAAACATTCATGATTTTGTACGACTGCATTGTGTACTAACTTTTTAGGTCTACAAGATCGAATGCAACTCAAGCCAGCTCAAGATTGAGTGGATTCAGTTTGAGTAAAGTCTATAATTTTTCCTTTCTTGAGTCAATTATAAAAGTAGTTCCTGATGCTTAGTAACCTTGCACACACACACTTGAAGGTTTTTATGTTATTTTCTGTTGTAAGTACATCGGCTTGGATGATATCCATATCGGCCAGAACGATCTGACTAAAAATAAATACCCTAATTAGGGTATGCTGGTTAAGCAGTCGTAATTAAGCACATCATCCTGGATGATCCTTGTATCAGCTAGGACGATATGCTCAAATTAGAAAGAATCAGCCATCAGATCTATTTAAGTAAGATTTATTTTTGGATATCGGTCAGGCTATCTGTTACATTGGCCTGGATGATTTAACACAATCATGCCTAAAATAATCTAGTAATTATAGAAAGCAATTAAGGCTGATTGATATGATCACATCGGTCGGGCCGATCGCAGGATCGACCGGGATGATAGCTTGGACGATTGACATCGGCCAGCTTCTTTTCAAGGCGATGTCCAGGATGATATTCGACGATTTGTACTGATCAGCCAGGATGATATCGTATCGGTCTGGATGATATGAACCAATTTCTTCTGATCATACCAGATCATCTCGGGCTGATTGTGCTTAATTTATACTGATCGGCCATGACAATAAAGTCGGCAAGTTGTAATTAATGAGCTATTCCGAAGCTCTTCTATTTAAGAGCTCTTGTTCAACATTTTGAAACACCTTTAGATGCTGTCTTAACCTGAGAGAACCAAGAGGAGAGGGAGAGAGAGGGAGAGAAAGAGAGGAAATTATGAGGGGGAGTTTGTGAGAGGGATTCACAAAGGTTGCTTCAAGCAAGGTTCCAAGGTTTCTTCTCCTGTCTTCGTCCTTCATCCTTGGGGGTTCAAGGTAGGTCTTCTTCAGCAATTTGTCAGAGGTTCTCTGCCTCACTGTTGAACTCATTTTTGTATGAAATCTGAATGCCGTTATGAAATTTTATTTTCACTTTTTGAGGTGACATACTCTTTCTAACGAGACAATTCGATTTTAGAATTCAATTTTAAGTCCCAAAGAAAACCAATATTTTCAAAATATGCTTTCAAAATTTCACCAACACTCACCAGGGTTGGCAGAAAGGAGTTTTTGTATGGGCTTCTCCGCCTTGCTGTGGGGACTAAAGGAGAGTCACGTTTGTAATGCAATACTCGGAGGGCGCCTCCGTGGAGTGGACGTAGGTCGAGTTGACCGAACCACTATAAATCCTTGGTTTCTTTTTCTACTACTTCTGCATTTTTCTCTTCCGCACTTTGATTTTTATTGTGGTTTTTTTGGTTTGTAATTGTGCTTTGATTGAAAGATTTTTTAAAATACCAATTCACCTCGTCTCTTGGTTAGCCTCGGGCTAGTTCTTAAGGGCTTAACATTTCTAACAAACTATCAACTTTCAATTTATAGAAATAGGATGACTTCGTACTGTACAAAATTTGGTTTTGTACGTATGACTTTGAACTTTTTACAGTACAAAATTGGGTTCATACATCCTAATATAAACCATCAAGAACAGTTATTGCAGCAAACTAACTTTTCATAGTTACCTTCCCGATGAGTTATTTCATACGACCTTTGTCAAAAATTGATCGTACAGATGAACAGGTGATCATCTAAGATGATGTAATAATAATGTTTATACCTATGGATGGAATTCTTTCTCATATAAATTGATAAATGGATGGTACAGACGTACAAGTGATTATGTAGGATAATTTTTTAATAGTAATCAACCTAAACCCTAAATAAGATTATCCTGAAGCATTTTTGCCTCATGTTTATACAGATGAATGATTTATGATTTATACAGATGATGAGGTGTTCATACTGTATGATTTTGATGAAAAGGTATCAAAAAAATCATCTGCCCAATAGAAAAAGGATGATGAATAATCTAGAGAATTCGTATAGTATGAAAGTGGTTTGTACAATATGAATGAAAATAAAATTTTGGATTTTCACAAGATGATCAAGCATTTCTCTAAAATAAACTAAATAGGACCCATTATACAAGATCCATTTAACAAAAAAAAAATCAAAGATAAAATAAAGAAGTACCAAACAAGACAAACCAAAAACAGAAAATAAAATACAATCATATCACAAAAAAAAAAACACAAAATTATTTTGCATACTTAAAATTTTTCAAGAATGAATATCAATAACACCTAATCTGGTTCTTAAGGTACTGAAAGTTTCAAAAACCAATGGTTTTGTGAAAATATTTACAAGTTGATTTTCAGCAAATATATGTTGTAGCTCAATTTCTCCTTTAATTACATGATCCCTAATGAAATGATGCCTTATGTCTATATGCTTAGTCCTAGAGTGTTGGATTGGATTCTTTATAATACAAGTGGCACTTATATTATTAAAAAAATATAAATAATACCAATTGAAAAACCTAAATCCATAAGTTATTATTTTGACCAAAGAACATGTGTCACAAAACTTCCTAAGGCTACATATTCTGCTTTAGTAGTAGAAATAGCAATCGAGTTCTATTTTCTACTAAACCAAGAAACTAAAGAGTTTACAATAAATATATAAGTTTCAAAAGTGCTTTTTCTATCAATCATACATCCTGTAAAATCTAAATAAAAATATCCAATGATTTCAAAAGAAGCACTATTCCTAGGATATAAAATCCCTAAGTTTTGAGTTCTTAAGGATATTTCAAAATTCTTTTAATATAAGTCAAATAGGATTCTTTTGGATAAGTTTGAAATCTGGCACAAAGAAAAATACAAAACATGATATCAGGTCTGCCAATAATTAAATAAAGTAAAGATCTAATTATCCCTCTAAATTTCTTTTGATCAATAGATTTACATTTAGAGTCCTTATCTAACTGAATTGAGGAACACATAGGATTACTTATTGGTTTAGCTTTATTAATTTCATACTTCTTAAGGATGTCTATAATATATTTTGACTAACTAAGAAATGTGTCATCCTCTTTTTACTTTTTATTAAAATCAAGAAATTAACTCAAGTCAACTGTCAAACTTATTTCAAATTCCTTACTCATTATTTTTAAGAAGTCATCATAAAGATTTTTATTAATAGGATCCAAATAAGACATCATCAACATAAATTATTCATCTTATTAGTAAAAAGAAGTCATCATAAAGGTTTTTTTTTATCAAGGCACTTGAAGTCTGACTACAAGGGCAAAAAACCTAAACTATTTGATTATACCCCTTGGCCACTAATCTTATCTTATTTCTAACCACGACACCTAAATCATTCATCATATTTTTGAAGACCCACCTAGTTCCAATAATACTTTAATTTTTAAGTCTTTCTATCCACTTCCAAAAATCATTTCTAATAAATTAATTCAACTCTTCTTTCATAACTAGAATCCAAAATTCATCAAAAAGTTCTTGAGTTATATTAGTTGGTTTGATCATTGAAATAAATGCTAAGTGGTACACTTCTTTGCTAAGTCCTTAGTTAGTTCTAACTCTTTCACTTGGGTCTCCTAAAATAAGTTCTTTAGGATAACTTTTAATATATTTTCATTCTCTAAGCAATATATTTTATGTTCCAACCCTTTCTTCAAGATTTGCATTTTAAATTTCTTAGAAAATTTCTTCAACCTATTCTTCTTCAACCTATTCTTCTTCAACCTCCAGAAATATCAAATTTATCAAAAACTACATGAGTGTCTCCTCTACTATCGATGTCCTTTTATTCAAAACTCTACAGGATTTTCCAACAATTGAATATCCTAGAAAAGTTCACTCATTGGATTTAGGATCAATTTTTTCTAAAAGAGTTTTGCCATTATTATGAATGAACACTTTACATCCAAAGACATTTAGATGTGAGAGGTTAGATATCTTACCCTTAAGAAGATTATAGGGTATTTTATTCAACTTAGATCTATTTTTCACCCTATTTATAACATGAGAGGAGTTATTAGTCATTTTAGCCAAAAAATATATATGAAGTGAATATTCAGCCAACATGGATTTAGCAATTTTTATTAAAGTTCTATTCTTTCTTTAAATAATTCCATTCTATTGAGGGGTCATTGGAGCTGAAAGTTGTGATCTATCCCTTGCTTTTTATAGAAAACTTCAAATTTTCCACCGTGGTCACTATGATTGCAAGACTTTCATAATTTAGTTTTCTCTGAATTTAAGTAGAAAAATTTCTAAACTCATTAAATGATTCACTCTTATGTGATAAGAATCTAATCCAAGTGAACCTAAAATAATTATCAACAATTACATACTCAAAAACTTTCTCTCCTAGACTTATAGTGCTAACATGTCCAAAACGATCCATGTGAAGGAATTCTTATTGTTATCTAGTTCTAAGTTCTTTAATTGAATAAAAGGAGGACTTGACTTGTTTCCCTAATTGTCATACATCATATACGTGATCATTAGTGATGTCTAATTTGGGTATGCTTTTAACCAATTCCTTTTGGGTAATCTTACTAAAATTTTTCATGATTGTAAGATAAAGTCTTCTATGCCATAACCAATATTATTAGCAATAGTTTTTATACAAAATACTTTAAAAGATTTAATATAATTTAATTAAAACTTGTAAATATTATTTTCCCTATTTCTATGCAACACATTAACTCTATTTTATCTTATAACGCAGGTTTTAGGAAAAAACATTTATATTAAAACCCTTATCACAATGCTGTCTAATACTTATCAAGTTTTATTTTAAGCATTGTACTAATAAAAAAAATTTCAATCAGAAAATTCTTCGTGTTACAAATCATACCTTAACCTACCACTCTTTTAGTGGTGTTATTACTAAGTGTCACTTTGCCTCTAGTCTTGGCCTCTAACAATATAAATTGATTTACATCTCCAGTCATATGTTTTCAACATCCATTATCCAGGTACCAAATGCTCTCAATGGGTCTTATATGAGAACATTTCTATAAAATTATCAAACATTAGACTTAGGAACCTAAATAAATTTAGGTTCACCTCTTGATAATGATAATCCAAATGTCTGTTTAATATGCTATGATTGATACATCTTAGGTCTCCACACTAAATGTGTTATACTATAAATAGTATAAGTGTTGGATAGAGGCCTTAACATTCCCCATGAAAAACATTTAATTCTAGAAAAATTATTTACTAATATATATGAGTTATATAATATTTTAGTTGGTTTTGAACTTGTTTGCTTTTTATTAGGATTATAAAATTATTCAAGTGTGGGAGTTGACTATTTTCCTTTAAAGCTTCTAATTTTATTTGAATATATGAGTTTGCACTTTCCAAAATTGAATTTCTAATCTTCAAATTTTGTTCCCTTTGATCAGATTCATCCATAAATTTTTTAAAATAATTTTAAGCTTAATATAAGATATTTTTAATAATTCATGATTCTTATTCAAATCATCTCCATCTAGCAAAATAATGTGATTACTATCTATGTCTACATGATCATTCCAAAGATTTTTATGCTCTTTTTGTAAATTTAAAAACTTGATACTAAGGTTAGCAACAATTTTTTAAGTTTCCTATATACATTATGAATCTTCTAAGAATTTTTAAATAATTCATCATAGAATAGGTCGCATAGCTCCTCTTGATCTGAATGATCAAGTTAATCTGCCACTAAGCACAAATTTATAACATTCTCTTCTGCTTATATTTTTAAGGAGTCTAAAGCTAAGTTAGCCCAGAAAGCTCTTTACATCCTTTTCTTACCCTTCTTAAAATTAGTTTTCTCCTCAACTTTCTTCTTGCTAGGATTAGCTTTGAGATTTAGGCACTCAGTCTTTATATGTCCATACTTTTTACATTTATAACTAATGACTTCATTAGAAACTTTTGGATTTTTTTAAACTTATCTTTGTTCCAATGCTGACATCGTTGTTTCTTTCTCTTAAGAAAACTTTTGAATTGCTTAGTCATAAGTACAATATCTTCTTCATCCTCTTTTTTGTTTTTTTGAAGAAATGCAAAAAGCATTAAAAGCAAGAAAAGAAATCTCTAATACAAACAAGAAATAAAAAAAGCTAAGAGTTCCTAATCCAAAAAGAAAAAGAACCTTATTAAAGAACATATTTATTAAAATAAAATTATCATAATTGAAATGAGACCCACTACTTATTATTTTAAAACCCTTGGGGTGGAGGGGATACCAAAAATAAAATAACCTAAAAGGTTGATTAGTATCCCAGAATTCCTAACCGGTTAAAAAATAATAACAAGTACCGATCCCATGAATAATTACTCTAATTTCATAAAACAAATATAAACCTATAAAAAAATAAAAGAGCTACACAAATTAACTATGAAGTAAATGTCAAAGACAACATAAAATAGAGAAATGCTTAATCAATCTTCAAATAGGCTTCTCTTAAAACGACTGCCATGTGCTGAATCCATAAGAAAAAGGCTCCCATCATCTAAAGCATAAAAAAACCACTTCCAAATACTGAGAACATTACTCATATCAATAGTTATGATATCCTTCCTTCTCAAAAGCACCATCATCAAGCATCGAAAGCATCTCCAGCTGCTCCTTTCAAGTTACATTCAACTTTCCTTTTTCTAGGAACTTCCTCAATAGGTCCTAAGAATTTTAGTTATTTAGTGTTTTTCTTAACACTAACAGAACTTGTATTCTTATTACTATTAACAAAATTCTTATAACTCTTAGCATCATCATGATTGGGATAAGAGATCTTAAAACCATATTTTTCCTGAATAAAACCATTTTGTTTACCATCAACAATTCTGTAATCTACCAAGACTATCTCAATAGGTGGAATTAAAGAAATCTCCAACTTCTCTAACTTTTTTGGGCTTGGAGAATCCTCATTATTCAAACATAAATGTGCTTCTAGACTTGAAACATTCTTTCCAGGATAAACTCCATTCTCTGGTATCAAAATATGATCATTCACACAACTATTGTGATTTTTTGAAACTGTAACTTCTTGCACTAGCAAAGCCTCATTGTTCTTCCAGCAATTTTTATTCCTAATGTAGCTAATGACATTTCCTTTTGGGGTTAATTCCAGAACTGAATCCATACCCTTCAATGTTTTATCATTCTAATTTATTCCATCACAAACTTTACTGAATCTTCTATAACAACAGCTTTAATAGATTTTTCTCCTTCATCTTCATCTAACAGGTCAACATTAGCTATGTTAACCTCTTGAGCTTCATCTTCCTTAAGAGGTAGCACATTAAACCTATTGTTTTCATCCAAACTTGATATAAACTTGTAAGATATGACATCTTTTTCCTTCAATTTTTCTTTAGAATTGCTCTCTAGTAATTCAGAATCTTTAACCCTGATAACTTCAACAACATCCATAGAATTTTGAGGATTTAAATCCCGAACTAGATTATTTTGAAAAAAAAAATTTTCTCCTCCTCTTATTCCTGAATTTAACATGCATCCATGAACCATATGAGTTCCTTTTATCATTTTCAGTTTCATGAATTGATTTCTTCAAACTTTCTTATGCAGAATTACTCAAAACAGGTGAGACCAGCACACAAAGATTCTTTATGTACAATCCTTCCAAACTTGAAGCACAAAACAGCTATATTGTCATACTCAAATTTTTGAAAAAATTTTCCACACAAACCTTCAATCAAAATTATACAAGGAAGCTTAGTATTCAATTTGATTCGAACACAAGCTCTAGCAAATTCTCTTTTACCTCATTTAAGCAGGTTACCATCTAATAATAATGGGATTCCTATTCTTGAGATGATCTTTGTAATATTAACCTCATCCCAATAATGAAGAGGTAAATGAGGCAGTAGAATTCAGATAGGTGAAAAAATTCCCTCCATAGAAATGTGAAAGAAAGAGGGTGTCCATTTATCTATACCAACAATGAAACCACCTACGTACCATAGACCCCTATTTAAAACTTCTTCCATGGCTTCAGAAGAATTTAATGAACACAACAACCAATCTAATCCAAGAGAGGTTACATGAAACCCAACAAATCTACTCCAATGACTTCTCAGCTCAAGACTACAAATTTAGAAAGGCAAGTTTTTCCTAAGAATTTTAACAACCAAAGAATTCCTCAAAACATGAACATTAGTTCTTTCTTTCTCCAAATCAAGTTGGACCACATTCACATCCTCATTTCTTTAGAAATGCCTTCAAAGTTAATTTTAATGTGTGAAGTTTTAATCTACACATTAAACTATTTAGAAATAGGATCCACCTAAACTTAATTATTTTAATCTTCCAGCAAAATTATAGGATGGTCTTTCTCCAAGACTTCAACAGAAATATTACCTCTATCAACAAAATGTTTCTCCTTCAGATTGAATCCTGTAGAAGAAGAAGATGCTTCCAAATCATTTAATTTGGGAAGAAATTTTGAACCAAGAGCTTCAGTTTGACGATTATCCAACACAAAAAAATAAACCTTAGGATCCAAGACGATTGATGAAGCCACTTCTTTCCCTTTGCTTCCATCGGAAACTAGCTTTTGACTAGCATCAAACCGTCCTTCTCTAATAATCAGTGGAGTATTCTTGAAATAAGAATACCGAGAGACATTGCGATTGAATGAGAATCTGCCTTTTGCATCCAAATGGTTCAGACACATGACAGAATAAGGGGTTGAGGTATTTCGGTCATCGGAGGATGACTGGCAACCCTCAACCACCATAAATGGATGCGGATTGAAATTCTCAACGGAGGAATTTGAAAACTTCCAAAATCTATGGACGTTCTGTCTCCTTCTGAAATCTATGGGCATGTTAAAACCATCTTCTTCATCCTCTGGCATTGATTGAATACTCTCTAAATCATCAACTCTCAAAGCTATATTTATCTCCTTCCTTTTGTCACCTGTATCGATATATCTTTGATTCACTCCTTGTCATAAGTAATAAGTGATCCAGGCATATTGTCAATAGAATATAATTTAAGATCTTTAGACTTAGTTATAACAGTTACCTTTGCATCATAAGAAGTAGGTAAACAATGTAAAATTTTATTAACTTTTTCTAAATTTATAAGTTCTCTAACTAAAGCATGGAATGAGGTAACAATTGAAGTAAACCTTATATACATATAAAAATTTGACTCATTTGGTATCATGTGAATTAGTTCATAGTCATGTAATAAAATATTCAAGCTAGATTATTTTACCTCATATATTCCTTCATATGTTATGCAAAGTTCTTCCCAGATGTCTTTTCTAGTATTGAATGTAAAAACATACATATAATCCTCATATTTCAAAGAACAAAAAAACTGTTAAAATATTTTGCATTTAATTATTCTAATTTTCTTTCGTCTAAAGTTCATTCAATAAATGATGTTTCAATTCTAATGCCATCAATAATTCTAATTGGTCCAATATAACCTTCCTATACTAATATTCAAATGTAATAGTCAAGTGATTGCAGAAAAGTAGACATATGAGTTTTCTAAAAATCAAAAGGAATGTTATCGAATAAAGGTGGTCTAGTGATAGAATATCCTTCAGAAGTATACAAATTTCAAAATTAGCCATAATCAATTTTCAAAAGTAGTCTAAACATTAACTTTTGAAGTTCGCTCTAATACCACTTGAAAGTTCGTAAAGATTTTTAGGTCTTATTGAACATACCCAAGGCTAACCAAAATAGGAGGAAGGGGGGGGGGGGGTGAATTGGTTATAAAAATTTTCTTGGCTTTTTGAAAACTTTTTAAGATTTTTTAGAAAATTAAAAAATTAATACTTAAATACACAGTTATTTATAGAAATGATAATCATGGGTGATTTTTTAATCACAAAAATTTTAATTGCATAAAATAAAAATGTAGGAAAAAATGAAAAAAAAAAGAATACCAAATGTTATAGTGGTTCAGTCTAACTTGACCTACATCAACTCCCTAGAGACTCCTTCTCTAGGTATTATACAAAATAATAGTGACTCTCCTTTTGCCCCCACAACAAGGAAAAAAAGACCTTAGAAACACTCTTCCACCAACCCGTTGTGGCAGAGAATCGTTGCCTTTTACACTCTCCAAGTGATGGCAGCATACTGTCACATCCTTTTTTTAGTGAAGGTAGAGAACCGTCGCATTTTACACTCTCTAAGTAATGGCAGCATACTACCACATCCTTTTTCACCCTTTTGGTGAAGGCAAAGAACCTTGATCCAATCTTAAAGATCTTCTGTCAAGAGTCTCTAAAGAAATTAGGTATTAACTATTTTTCGTAGTGTTTTGCCATCATCAAAAAGGGAGAGATTGTTGCAAATCTATTTTTTATATCTTATGTTTTGATGATTGACAAAAACTATTTCTTTTGGACTACTTGTTGCTTCTAACTTTTCAGGAATCGAAGATCGGACGATCAAGAAGAAGCCAAGTTCAGGATTGCGTAGGTTTAGGGTTGAGTCAGTCTGTACTTTTGATTTTCACCTTTTGAGTCTACTTGTAATGGTCAAAGAGACGGATGCTAAGTAACCCTACACACACACACTTGAGGGGCTTAGAATTTCTATTTTTGCCCACATCGGCCCGGCCGATATTTATATCGTCCGGGACGATCAGCTTAAAACAGAAAGTCTAAGTAAGGATTCTTAATTAAGGCAGTCGTCATTAACATATCGGCCTGGACGATAAGCTCAAAATAGAAAGAAGTAGCCTCCATTGTCAATTAAGGTATACTGTAATTTTAAATTATCGTCCAGGATGATCCACGTATCGGCCTGGACGAAATTACCAAATTATGCCTGAATTGATCAGAAAATCAAGGGAGTAATTAAGGATGATTGATACGATCATATCATCCTGGACGATTGCATGATCAGCCAGAACGATCCAGTCAAAAACCTTAAGTTACTTTAGGACGATAAATTTCGGCCAGCTCGTACCCAGGGCTATTGTCAGGACAATTTTCCTCTGATTTGAACTGATCGGCCAGGATGATCGTGAGATCGGCCTGGATGATCAAGCCAATTTTTAATCATCCAGTTTTACATCCAGGGCGATGCTCTGGCCAATCTTCTTTGATTTGTACTGATCGGCCTGGACGATATTGTCGGCAACTTGTAATTAATGAGCTCCTTTGAAGCTCTTCTATTTAAGAGGTCTTGTTAAATGTTTTTCAAGACCTTTGGCTACTGCCTTGACCTGAGAAGATCTTGAGGAGAGAAAGAGAGAGAGGAGAGAGAGAGAGGATATTGTGGGGGGAGCTTGTGAGGGGATTCACAAGGGTTGCTTCAAGGATCGCTCTGCTTCGTCTTCGTTTAGAGTTTCTTATCCGTGGAAGGGTCGGTAGAGGTAAGGAGTTTGCTTTTGGTTTTGGTTCTCTGCCAGCTTCAGGAGGAAGCAAAAGGAGGTAGGTTCTCTGCCTTGCCGGGGTGTTAAAAAGGAGGTCTTGTGAGGGCTTTTCTGCTTAGCCGTGGGGGCTAAAGGAGAGTCACATTTTGTAGTGCAATACTTGGAGGGTGCCTCCAAGGAGTGGACGTAGGTCGAGTCGACCGAACAACTATAAATTTCTGTGTTCTTTTTCTTGCTTTCGCACTATTAAATTCCGCATTTATTTCTGTGGTGTGATTTGGTTTATGAAAAAATCTTTCTTTGTGAAAAGAGTTTTTAAAATACCAATTCACCCCCCTTCTTGGTTTGCTTGGCACTAAGTTCATAGGGCTTAACATCCCTTAATGAACTTTCAAGTGGTATCAGAGCGGGATTCGAAAATTTAAGTTTGAAAACTTTTTGAATTTGATCCATGGCTAACATTGGGAATCGTAACACTACGGAAGGGTATTCTATTACCCGACCTCCCCTGTTCGATAACCTACCTTTTGACTTTTGAAAAACTCGCATGTCAACATTTTTACAATCTACTGATTATCGCATGTGGATGCTTATTCAAGAAGATTATTCTCCATCTTCTCGTGAAATTAATGGTGTGAAAACTGAAGTTGCTTTTACTGAATGGACTTTTGATGAACGTGAATTGGCTCAGTTTAATGCGAAATGTTTTAACTATTTTTTCTGTGCTTTGAAATCTAAAGATTACATGCGTGTTTCAACTTGTAAAACTGGTAAAGA
>NW_021318893.1:65660-106043 GCF_001605985.2 Dendrobium catenatum
ATCATAATGATGATTCAAATGAAGAACCCCTTAGTGATGACAGTGTTGATGACTTATGAGTTCTTATGTGGTATGTCATTGCTATTTATTTTTGGAAATTTGAATTATATGTTAATGAAAAGAATACCGGGATTTGGGAAAGATAGAATTTTGAGTTGAACTATATTTTATGTTGTCTTATTATTGGGCTATTTTGATTTCACTTAATATCTTTCTTTTTTATGTTTTATATTATTCATTCATTAGTATATAAAAATTTATCATTTTATGTTTACGCAATCTTTTGATTTTGAGGCTTATGCCTCAAAACGCCTCGAGGCTTACGCCTCACCTCACGAATGAAAAACGCCTCAATATTGGAATACGCAATTTTAAACATTGGTTAAAACTCTTAACTTTAGTTTTTTTTTTTTTTAATGTAAAATAGTAAACATGCGTTTTTCATTCAAAACACTAATATTTTAGTCTCCAAAATCTAAAACCTCTTACGAAAAAAATTTCGGAGCAAATATAAAATCTAGCAATGATCAATAACCAACTAAAAATGGAATTTAATATCTTTCAAACATGAAAAAATTTCAAGCATGCATGCACAACAATCAATAAAAAAGTTAATAGAGAGAATAATGATATAAATCATCAAGCGAGAGATTCAGGCCTCACCCCAGTTTATGGAGATTGTCAAGACTTGTCTAAGTGCTATGAATTCACATTCAAATAACAAACACATAAGAATTAAGAGGAAAATGAATTTTATTTCATCATATGTTGTTTAATATTTTTTCTTACAATTCTCATTCATCAAGAATGACTTGAAATATGTACTTTCTCAGAATCCTCCAAGATTTTGCTTAATTTTGCAAGTTTTCGTTCATCACTTTTGAATTTCAACTAGTATATATATCTTCAATCTTAGTTTCAACAAAAAAATTAATTTTTCAACTTTATAATTTTTGTTTTATCAATTTGTGCATTCCCCGCTATAGTTGAATATCATAAAAGAAGGACTCATGTTATAATTCCCACTAGTACATTTTTCATATGGAGGAGTGCTTCAGCACCTACAAAGGAAAGGCCATATATAGTACTAAACGAAGGTTACAAATAGGAAAAAATCATTTAAGGATCCAACCAAAGAAAGAAGTACTAAACGAAGGTACAGTCCGGAAGGAAGGAAATCAAAAGGACCAAGGGAAATTCCTCATCATGAAGATTTGTACTATGGAAATTATAGATCTTTGAGGCTGTTGGTATAGGGTTGATGCTCAATTTAACATTAAAAAAGAGAACCGTCTGGTCATCTAAGTTACTTTATAGACAATATGTTAACTTACGCTTTAAGTGATTAGCTTTAATTCTGATACAATTAATTTCAAACATAACCAAGTCTAATTTTTCAGGTCACCAAGTTGTCAACTTCAATCATCAGACTAGTTTGGGCTCTAAAAGTATGCCCATAACTACTTTATAAACTATCAACAACAACATTGAATAGGTGGATTCTTGTCGGGATGTGACAATTTACAACTATTAGATTGTGCTTTAGTTAAACTTTCTCAAAAATACCATTAAAATTTTCAATATGTATTGATGTATCCAGCATAGTCAAATAACTTTTTTGCAGAGATTTGGTGAAATTTATTTATTTCTTGATAAGTGATGTATCTATCTTATTTCTTTCTTTCATGGGTCTCATGATGAATATTTTATGCTTTCCGCTTAATGATAATTTATCATGCGCGTATGCTAAACTTCATTTGCAGGCATTTTCAATGTTTGTTATAGCTCTTGCTATCATTTCTCCAATGGATGAAGATCTCAGTCACAACGTATCAGTAGTTGGAACTCTTATGTATGTATTTTTTGCACCATCGGTTTTTATTTTTTTATTAGATGTTCTCACAAAATTGGGCGCACTCACTTGCATGATATGACAGGATTAAAGGACTCGCTCTTGCCATTGCCATCTCATTATTATAGGCCCTCTTCAATGCTATTTATCAATCATTGGCATTAGCCTTATACTAATTACTTAAGTCAGCTATATGAATCCTCATTTTAATTGATTCCAATTGAGTTCAATACAAGGTTATAGGTGAGGAGATTGGAGTGTTGCAATAAATTATAAAAGGAGAAAGACAAAGAAGATGGGTTGGGTTGGGTGGGTGGGTGAACCCTCTGTTTTCCATCTTGTTCTTCGTTGACTAAAATTGAGATGGTTGTGTGAGAGAGGACGTATGTGATGCAGGAGCATGATAATACGAATGTTATTTGTTTAGTTTATGTTTAGCTTCTCATGTTTTATGCTTATGCTCTTAGTTTTCATTATATAAATTGTTAAGAACAAAACTATTGATTTCTCTAATTAGGATTTAAATTTCATTTAGTATTTTTTTTTAGGATATGTATATCATTTGCTTGCTTGCTCATATATATATATATATATATATATAATATTTTTTAAGGTCCACAGGATCATTTTTTGATGTTCTAGATTCAATTTTGACACTTTTAAAACTATTCAGGACCTTTACACCCAAGTTTGATTTATTTTAAAGTTTCAAATCAAACAAAAAATTCCCCAAGAGCTATAATACATATTTTTGGACTTCTAGAGCCTCAATAACTTAAAATAGGGTGTCAACTAATACATCATCAAAAACATTTCTTGATGGAGCATGAAACTTAAGGTACAATGAAGTTGGAAACTTCCGAAAATAAAATTTGGACCATCAAAACTCTAATTTCAGCAAACTTACAGTCAAATAAACTTCTCAAAAATATAAACTAAACGACATAAAACTCGACTTAGTGAGAGTTAATGGGTCTAAATCAAGGACCTGAAGCGCTGTTGGAAGGTTCAAACATCAATTTGGTTTACCAATTGTGACTTGCTTTTAATAAAACACAGCCGCGACTTAGTGAGAGTTAATGGGTCTAAATCAAGGACCTGAAGCGCTGTTGGAAGGTTCAAACATCAATTTGGTTTACCAATTGTGACTTGCTTATAATCAAATCGAGCAGCTCGATGAGACGAGTCAAGCGAGCCCAATATTACTAAATTATGATATCACTTAGATATTCAAATGTCTAGCAAATTTTCCATGATCAAGGGTATCAACATCCGTCATCCATACAAAGCACTCCCAAAATACTCTTTTTATTCCTCCTATTTATGGAACATGCCACTCTAGAAAATCTAGAAATAGAGCCCCCTTTCTCATGAAAAAGGGACCAAAGGAAAGGAGGAGAAGTAATAAAGAGATTGGAGATCGCTTTTTCCTGCTCGCTCTTCCTCGACTACCGCTCAGAGTTCTGCTAGACCACCACCTGACACTAAAGGTCCATCGAGCCACCATCTGACACCAGAGTTCCGCCAAGCCACCACATAACACCGAATTTCTGTTGGAACATCACCTGAAATCGGAGTTCTGCTGAACCACCACTTTATGTCAAGAGTTTCACCGGACCACCACCTGATGCCCGGAGTTCTGCCGAACAACCACCTAATGCCCAGCGTTTTGCCAGAACACCACCTAACACTAGAGTTTCATTAGACCACAATCTACTGCTAGAGTTCTGTTGGACTACCACCTGACATCAGAGTTTTGCAGAACCACCACTTGGCACCTAGAGTTATGCTGGACCACCAATTGACACGTAGAGTTTAGTCAAACCACCACTTGATGCCAAGAGTTCTGCCGGACCACCACTTGAGAACTGGAGTTCTACCGAACCACCAATTAATATCGTAGTTAACTGGACCACCAACTGACATTCTAGTTTTTCCAAACCACTATCTGATGCCTTGAATTTTGCCAGACCACCGGTTGACACCTGGAGTTTCATTGGACCTTCGACTGACATCGGAGTTTTTTCAAACCACCTCCAAACTACCAAGAGACACCCAAACTTCCAAGTCTTATCGGACTTCCGCTGGACCACCAAGTGAGACCAAACATTCATCTTACTCTCACTTGTGACTAGACTTCAATCATACGGTTAACATTTGTAATATGTTCACTCTCGGGAATGAGTCAGCCTACTATACTTTACTAAAATTCTAGTATAATCATTTTTCAACTAGGCGAGGCCCTGTGGTTTTTATGTTTCTAGGATTCTTCACGTAAAAAGTCTTATGTTCTCTATGTGTGAGCTGGATATCAGTACCATGCTAAGACGTAGAACTATAGCTCTATCATAGAGTATATTCAGCACACAATTATTATTATTATTATTATTATTATTATTATTATTATTATTCTTATAGAATGACAACAACATGTATATCACTCAAAATCACCTCAATTCACGTTATTTCTCAATTTGCGCATTGTTGCCTCAGAATGTATGTTGATTTTCTTGGACTATTTTAATTGAATAAATTGATAGTGATTCTTTGGTATTGATGACATTTTGAATGCAATGGTGAAGTCTGTTTTACGATCAGACGGCATTAGGGCAACGTTCCGTATTAATTTCGGATGTCGGTCGTCGGTTTTGACCGATCTTGCTTAGAGTGTTGATCATCTTATTTGACCATGCTAAGATGTCCTCATTACAACAACACAATCCATTTGACAATCATAGGTCATTTGGTCCTTCAAGTGATGTGTTGCGCCAACGTGTGCGTTGCTTAAGTCACATTTTTTACCTCTTATCTCATGTTTTGATGTGTATGAGTCAACATTACTATGCTTTATTTTGTTCATTACTTTATGATGAGCTGGTTATATAAGAAATATACAAACATTTAGGTATCTCTTTGTAAATCAATATGCGATGCTCCTATTTATTTTATTTTATTTTTAATATATTGAACTTTGGCACTTAGTATTTAAAAAAAAAACGTAGATCTTGACTTAGAACACCTCCATCATTGACTCATCCTCCATGCACTTTTCCTCTCCTCCATAAAAGGAGACCAAAGTTAATTAATTGGGCTATTTTATCCATGCAATCACATGGTCTGTCTGTGTTATAATGTATTCTAAGATTTTGCTAAAATTTAAGTTTGCAGTGAACTTTAGCTGTTTCACTCTAACGTATTTAATGCATAGAGGACACAACTTTGAATTTTTTTAGCATTTCTGATTCAAGCTTTAGAGTAATTAATAACTCTTACAAACACTTTAGTACTTTGTTATCGGAGTTAAAGTTTATTTAGTTTTATTTGGGATGCCTGTAATTTTTTTACGAAGATAGTTGTTGTATGTTTGGACAGTTCTTCCCGTCTGGACTCTGCACAGAATAATTTCTCATGTTTGGGACAGTTTTTTTATTGTTTTTTAAAGTAACTTTTTTGTATAAAAATTTCTTGAATTAGAAATTTTTGTACTAAAAAATTACTTTAGAAATAATAAAGCTTTCTCAATTGAAGACTGTTAGCTTCCTAAGATTATCATGCAATACTTATAATTTTCACATGCAATCAATTATATATCATGTTAAACGACCTGTTAAATATTTTCTTATATGTCGTTGTTAAAGTTTTTTGTTTGATGATCTCATTAAGTTGATAAATTTGCATCCCATGCCTTCGACATTTTGATAAATGCGATTCTTAAATGCTAACCTTTTAATAATATCTATATATAATATATTTTTAAAAAAAATTAGTCAAGATCGTGGGCGGGTATTTCCAAAGAAAACTCTGTCAATGTATCTTTTTTTACAAATATCGCTGATGGATCATAAATGATCCTTAAACTGCAAATATATTGTTTTTATGAGGCCTTTGTTAGTAAAGTTTTGAGATTCTTTTTTCAAATATCAATGCAATACTTAATTAAAATAGGACTAAACTTTTAACCCTTTTTTTTTTTTTTTCATTATACAATTATTTAGTAAAAATAAGTTTTCCACCCCCCTAAAAATTACAGCTAGTTCAGCCCCTAGATATATAAAATAGAATTATTGTTTTAATAAATTCATTTAAGGTAATATATTAATAGTTCTAAGTAGGGGCGGGATCAGCCTTAGTTCTTAGGGGAGTAACAAACTTATTATTATTATTATTATTATTATTACTATTATTATTATTATTATTATTATTCAAAAAAAATTCTTATATTGCATTATAACTGTTAAATAATAAAATTTACAAGTTTTTCATTCTATTTTATATTTTTTTGATAATGTTTCACTACAATTTCATATGGAAGTTAAATATTTCTTTCTTAATATATGCCAATAAACAATCATTGAGTCAATCATCACCCATTTGACTGCTTAGTCGATGTTTAATAATTATCATTGCAGAAAATGCTCTCTCAACTATAATAGTGGCAACTGACAAATTTAATGTTATAACAATAGGCCTGTTAACTAAGAGTACACAACATTTTTCTTAACTTGATGAATTATTTTGCAAGAACAGTAATTCACTCCAAAGATGAGAACTCACTTATATGCATATCAAAAATATATGTGGATAGTTGGTGCTCTAGAATCATAACTTCTAGTGCTAAAATACTTGTTGAATATTGCTCTACAAGTCGAATTAATTTCTCTTATCATAAAAAAAAAATAGTTGCTTAGATTTAGATATGAAGTAGAAAGAAACAACTCTATCCTCAAAGAATCTATTATTCAATTATTTAAGTTTCATATCAATAAAAGTATAAAATAAAATCCCACAATAATGATGCAAATTTGTTGTATCTTCATTTCTGCATTTTGATCGTCGGTAAGGCCTGATTGTAGAATTCATTACAGGAACTTCTTTAAAAACTTTACAGAAATGTGAAACCTCATCAAATAAAGAAATCGTTCCACCCCTACTTCTAAATAATTTGGCTTCATTTGATTTTTTTTTTTTTTTTTTACTCATTATAAGGATACTTCTGTACATCTGATTCTTGAATGATAAAATCATTTCGAAATGTAATGATCTAGTTATTTTGATGTCGTTAGAACTATCTCATCAAGACGTCTATGTTTAACTTTAAATTTGTGTAATTTAAAGTATATAAATCTCGTAATAAAAGAGATAGGAAATGAGTTTATGTAAACTATAAATTATTTAATATCAAAAAGATATTATATTATTAAAGATAGCAAAATAACTTCTGCTGTAAATTAAAAAATAAAATTTTAGTAAGAACAAGTCTCCTGCTCAATGGGACTTGCCTTGCCACCATAGTGGCATTTATTACTTAGGCAATGCTAGTCACAAGTTTAACGAACAACTAGACCCATCTAACCCTATATTCTTCTTCTTTTTCTTCTTCTTCTTCTAAATAATTTAGTTTTATTACAGTTTTTCTCTTAAAACTTTTCTCACTAAATATTACAATAGGCTTTTTTCAAAAAAAAAATTATATTATAATATGCTATACCTAATTATGTTTGCTAATGTGGAGTAGGGTATATTTAAGGACTTCTTTTTTTTTTTCTTTTCAGTCAATTAAAGACAAACTCACACACACATCACACATGTAAACTTCAAACACATGATCTCTTGGTTACTAGTAAAAGCTCCCAACCAATAAATCATGATGAGCTATGTTGCAGCTAAGAACCGATATGTAACAATTGATTTGATGTAATGTTCGGCCATTGCATGCATTTTTCAGCTATTTTTTTTGCATTAAAATAGAAATAGTTCATTATTTATAACGTAATGCCCATGAAGGCATTGTAAGCAAAATTCGGAATAGGCATAACCGAACTCGCTTTGCGTAGTTCAAAAACTTTGTTCTAGGATTTTCCCTAATGCAATGGTAGGGTCACTACGAGCTTGTCTCTCCCAATGGTATCTCACCCCAATCGCCTCAAATAGCTCCACATAAAGAGAAACTTGAATTAGCCCTCAAGGTTTTGGAGTCATTTTAGAAATTCTATTCTTGTCACATTGAACTTAAGTAAAACAAGTAGACTACAATTGGTTATAATAAACTCATACGCCCTCTATTAATTATTTATTTATTTATTTTAATGGTTGAAGAAGATTTGAGTGCATTAATTAAAGCATCTATATATTTTTCTCTTGTATCTATGCATGTTTTTGCTAGGATATCGCAATAAAATTGTAGATCCAAAAGTAAATTCAAAACCTAAAGATCAATGAGATAAGGAGTTGGAGCGGAGGAAGCCTATGGCTATAACTCATGCTAATGTACTTAATTTTGGTAATATCACCCTTTTAAGCTTATTGTATTTTCTCTCGTGACTTCCATACTATGGAGTATTATTTGGTTGGTTATATTTTTTAACATTCCATCCCTTTAGTGTGCCCTTATCTTCTATCTTTATTCCAAAAATATTGTAACAAACAAATTTTATTTATTATCATCAAAATAAGCTAATTGTTAATCTTATGCGCATATGTATCAATTATAATTTTAATTATCACAAACATAATTTGTTTAAGACTAATGATTTTATTTAACTCAACATAGATGCAAATTAGATTGTCCGTAGTAGCTTCATGAAAATTAAAATCATGCTTGCTAATTTTTTTTTGCGACCGAATTTTAAAAAATTGTCACATAAGCTTGAAAGCATCAAATTTATAACTTTAAAATATAAGCTTCAAAAAAAAAATTTTTTTTTGGGTCATGTATTATTAAATTAAAAAATAGTAATTGCACACCCTCGTGATAAAAATTAGAACTAAATTAAATCAAATCATTAAGCTATATTAGCAAATAAAATTGAAATTTTAATTTTTGTATAGCAAGAGGTAGATCTTATATTACAATTTACATCAAATTTAAGCTAGTTGAATCAGTCAAATTAATTGCATTTTATTTATCCATCCTTGAATTATATTATATGATATTGATCAAATTGCATGATCATCAGTTCTCATTTTTAATCGAACATATTAAATTGTAGGATCCAATATTTAACTGTACAATCATGTAATAATTCTCCGTCTTCATTTTGGAAGAAATAAAATATAGAAAATTTTCAAAAAGAGGACAAAAGGAGTGGTTATATAGCTAAAGGTGTTTGAACCATGGTAGATTGGTTTTCATCATTCTTTAACCTTTTTGCACCTTTTTTTATTTTTGCTTTTTTAGAATATTTTTTTTTCTTATAATTATTTTGAAAGAATAACAGAAGATTCTAAAAACATTTTTAAGAAAATCCAATTTTCCCCACTTGATTTGTGTCATTTACCTTCAAATGTTAAAATACTTTTTGAAAGAAAAGCCAAAATAATTCACCACACTATTATACCGTTTATAATGTTTGCAAGCAAGCCTATGAAGCCCCAAACTAACACTTTAAGTGGGCATCAACCTTTAACATAACACTATTATAATTTGCATTATATATTTTTGTTATGGTATCATTAATATTTCTATTCGTTGATATGTACAACATAATAAAAAGTAGTACAATAATTCCAATATGCTCATGTATTAGGTGTTCCAATAAATTGACCCAAGCTTTAAATATGGAAATAATAGAGTTAGTTGAAATCATGTTAATTGAAAAGAGTTTGCTTTAAATTAGATGGGGCCATTGAAAGATAAATATTAAAAGATTCAATATCCTAAAAATATTTACATTTAGAAGCAAGTTGAATCCACACAATCTTGCTTACACAATTTCCTAAAAATATTTACATTTATAAGCTAGTTGACACATCATTAAATATGAGTTTTTCTTGAGTTTAACTATGATAATCAGGATGAATTCAAAGTTTTGAAACTTGAACCCATTAGGGAATGATATGTTCACCTCCTGAGGCGATATTTCATTTATAATGATGTGTTCGATTTCAAAACTATAATTCGAGAAATTAAACTTCTCCAAAGAAAGTTAATATTTTTCAAAACAGCACTTTTAAATCAAACAATCAGTTAAGACGGGCCTTATCTTCCTGAATTAATGAATTAATAGTCTGCCAAAAATTCCAGTGGTTAATTAATGAAATCTTTTACTAGCACTGTGACATCATGTCCGATGAATTGTGCCACAAGAAATTTTAGCAGTGATTATGCCAATAATTCTAGAGGAATATTATGCTGGAATTTTGGTTCAAAATATGTCATTTTTTCTCACTAATTAGCCAAAATATCTTTAAAATGATTCTGATAGAATTTTTTTGTTGTTGGTCTATTTCTAACACTTGTTTTACCATCAAAATAAAATTTGCCAAAAAAACTATTTTTTTACAAATTTTGTACATTTTCTTGCAAAAATGGTCACCAAAAATCACCATTTTACTATAATATGATTGAGCGGGGAGTGTCTTTTTTAGTCTCTAAGTTTTGAATTGCAATAGAATATTTTATGTGACATTGTTATATATTAATCCGCTTTTAGTTAGGTTGATCCGCTTTGATAACTTATTCATATAAAGGCTTATAAATAGGCATTTTATGAGATGTAATGAGCTAGTGGAAAATATGAATAAAGCTTTTGTTGTATTCCCTCCAAATTTTGTCTCTCTCCCTCTCCTCTTTCTCCCTCTCTCTCTTGCAAGAAGAGCTCAAGATGAGCTCTCGAAGATTCTCCTGAATTTTAACATTTGGTATCAGTGCCTCGTTGAGGCAATCGAAGAAGGAGGAAGGTGTTCTGTCTAAGAAAGGCACTACAAGAAAACATGCTATTACCGGCGGACAGGATCCACCGGTAATCCGCAATATCCGACAAAAATCCTTGGTTTCCGGTGCATTTCCGTTGTATTTTTCTGCGCCGGTTTGTTTTGCATCGCTAAATGTCTGCCGACGTTTCTAATGCATCGGAAACAATTTTGGTGCACTTTCCGGTGCATTACTGGCACAAAATATGATAAAAAAGACGGCAATTTCAATCAACAATTCCAATGATGAATGCGTCGGTAGTTTACGTCTTATGGAATCGACGGAAATTACCAGCGCATGTTCGTCGTAAATAAGCTACGGCTTAGTTCCGCCGCACAATTGGCGTCAGAAATCTCGACAGACAAGACTCCGTGAGGTGCACCAGTAATTTTCGGCGCACACAAAAATGCTGACATGATCGATCTAATTCGTTGTATCGTCGTTTATGTTGAATTTTCGACGCATAATCCACTGGAAACCTGTAGCATTGACAAAAAAAATTGACTTCCCAGCCAACAATCAAACTTCTACACCTGCAAACCTATACAAATATCTATCCACAACAGTTTATAACAATTCCACAACATAAAATTCTTCAACAGATGCACAAAAACATAAATACTCATTAAAAGAAATTGTTCAATACCAACAACCAACTAAAAATATCACATAGTGTTCAATATTACAGATTTAAAGAAATAAACAAGTTCATAAAGTAAACTACTCTGAATCCGTGGACTCCTCAACTAGAGCTACCTCTTTTCCACTCATCTGGTCCCTCATTTTGCGCAATTCATCCAACAACTGATTCTGTTGCTCCTTCATCTGCATCTGCATTTGGACCTGTGCTTGCAACTGAGCTTGCCAATCAGCTTGTGATTTTCTTACTTATTCTAGTTATGCTTGAAGGGCACTTATTTGTTGAGCATGTAAGGTCTCATGTGAACTGGATGCAAAGCTGGATGCAGTAGAGGAGGTCATCCCCTCGTATGCCTGAGCTTGGGAACCCAAACCATAAACTCTATCATGCTGCATTCCTTCGACGGCCTGCGACCATATGCGATACTAAGAAAACTCCACAGAGCTGCCAAAAGAGCCCTCACCTGATGCAGCATGACTCTCCCGAAGCCGTGTATACTCCTCCTATAAAGTAGAATATAAATATATATAATTCAACTAAAAATAAAAATTTCTAAACATATATATATATATACTTACATGGGTTTTTTTTTTTGCTCTCTCATCAATCCATTGTTGATCCTCCTATCGCCTATGAGTGTGGCTATGCAATTCGACTGGAGTCGGTTCTTTACCCAGCATCTCTTTCTATTAGAATTAAAAAAATTCTATTAATATTTATATTAAAAAAATATTTAAAAAACATTTAAAATTCATTACCAAACGTCGTCTATGCTCAATATGTAGAATGGAGCCGCCGGTATGAAGGGAACTATCCAAGCCCCAACATCAGAAGCTCTGTTCTGTCGGTTTGATGATCCCTCCTGCCTATATACCTCTGCGCTGCCGCAAGCAGTGGCTTCAACTCAGCCCAATAGCCTCTCCAAATCCCACAATGGTCGCTTCCCAGACTTCTAAGTCTGTGAACATGTCCACGCGTCCGAGATAGACCCACACTTTCTCAAAATTACTTCTCTAATCCTATCATTGTGGTGTTAGTGCAGCCAACAAAATTCTTTCTGCATTCACAATACATATGATATATAATATATAAGATTTTTAAACTTAATTAAAAAAAGAATAAATCATATTAACATAAAAACTAAACCCAAAATACCTCAAACTCTCTAAACCACATCTCTCGGACTTCATTCAGGACTTTTTTCCAAGAAACATAAGGAGCGTCAAACCTGCTCCAATGATGCTCACTTCCCGTATATTTTTATGGTGTTCCGGTTATTTTGATGGGTTAGAACCTACAAAAATAAATTTATGTGAAACAAATATATAATATAAATATTCATTAGCTTAAATAAAAGATGAAGTACGTACGTGTCACCCTCATGTGCTATCAATATTCTACCATCTATCACCTGCTCTGGTGCAGCTGGTGTCGAAGATCCAGCTACTGTCGAAGGTCCAGCTGAGGAAGGTTGATGGGGTGGTGGGGGATAGTATGGTGGAGCATATAGTGGAAATGGATAAGTAGGAGGGGTACCAGCATAAGGTGGGGGTGCGTAGTATGGGTAGAAAGGAGTACTCTGCCCGGGATCTGGTGAAGGAAATCAGGGGTCTGCTGAGTAGACCTGCGGGCTACTGGCTCTAGAAGTGTGTAAAAGCTGTGTAGCAGGCTGAGGTTGTATAGCAGACTGAGGTTGTGTAGAAGGCTGAGACGAGATGGTCCCCTCAGTACGTACTGTCCTAGCTGGTCCAGATGTAGTGATCTTCTTGGTGCGCCTGTTAAAAATATTTTTTATCAATCCTCTACTAGGCTCTCACCTGAAGCCATCTGCAAAGAAATAAATAATAAATATTAGAAACATGAGTTATAACAAAAATTTAATAAAAAATAATGCAACAGTAACAATAAAATAAATACAGTGAAGTAAAATACAGGGAAGTAAATAAAATATAGTGTAGTAATAATAAAATAAATGCAGTGAGTAAAAAAATTTTAATTTACCTTATGTTAACTCATCATTTGTTGATTCACTTTCATAAGATGATACACTTCCAGCACTATCAGATTCATCATTACTTTCCTCTATGGTTAGATCTACCTCCTCTAACTACAACTCGCTCTCATTAATTCTGATATGATTATCTACTTTGATTGGGAGATTTTTTAAGTTTGGCATAAACTCATCTTGATGTGCTGATGGTATTAATGTGGTTTTTTCAATTAGTCCCCTTGGTTTTGTCTTTATAACTACCAGTCAATCATGTTTCCCTCGTATTCTGCTTAGATAGTTAGCATAATAGACTTGAGTTGCCTGACTAGCAATGATGAATGGATCAAACTTTGCATATCTCCCACCCCGCTTCACTTATGTTATACCATAAATTGGATGTACTCTTGTGCCTCTATTTTGTACTGGATCAAACCATTCACAATTGAATAGATACATAGTATTTCTGTGACTGGGATATTCCACCTCTAATATTTCTTGTAATACCCCGTAGTATTCAGAATCATCCCCTCTATAGAATTTCATGTTCATATTTTGAGATGATATGTTATTCTTTAAACTATGTTTGATTATAGAAATATCAATTTTCAAAACCCTATTTTGATATTGAATCCATTGTAGAATATTGTGTCGGCCTCTCGAGACCGTACTTTATTCTCAATGTAGTATTCGATTACAAAATAGGAGAAAACCAAAATCTGCGTGGTGTGACACAAATTTTTCCCACCACATAGTATTTCGGTGACTGGGATATTCCACCTCTAATATTTCTTGTAATACCCCGTAGTATTCAGAATCATCCCCTGTATGGGTGTTCCCTCTTACACATACGCTAGAATTTTTTGTCTTCCTACCTTCACACTAATTTTTTGTATGAAATTTATAACCATTGACCAGAAATATTTGATAACATTTGATTAATCTATTTGGTCCCCAAGCTAACTCAAATATCCCTGAATTATGCTAATCACTTTCTTGAGAGTGTACCTTTAAATGAATAAGATATTATTATTAATAATATTAAATAAATGCATAAATAACTAATTAAGACTAATTATTCAAAATATATCGTATTTACCATGAGAAGTCCAATACCAATACCATGGCATGAATCAAATTGTGGCTCGTACTCACCATGAGAAGTCCAATACCAATATCGTGGCATGAATCCTATGCGATAAAGATCAACAGTTACATCATCTGATTCTAGGTGCACTAGATTTTTATGTTTAGAATATGGACATCAAAACTTTCCTTTTGATATGAAGCTTAGTAGTTGTTTCGTTTGCTGAATGAAAATGTTCACCCCATTAATGAATTCATCTGTTAATTTCTTTCTTCCTTGAGATAATTGGTTATACATACAACTTCTTTGATTTTTAATATCCATAACCTACATATAAGAGAAAAGTCGTAGGAGATTCAATGCAAGGAAGTCATTAAGGTGATTGTATAAAATTATGATCAATTTGTATCCTATCTAAAAGGGTCAAGCCACTCATCCACTGAAGCATCTCATCTCTGCAACACTTAACTCATTCGACATCATAAAGCATTACAAAGTCTCACAACCATCTAAGACGTGTACTCTTATTAATGACTTGATCACTGTACCCAAAATCATAATCCTCTTGCAAATGTCTTATCAACAAAAAGAATATCATTAGCAAAAAGCATACACCAAGGCCTACCCGGCATGAATCCTTAATACTAAAATAAAAAAATCACTTTATTATATGCTTTCTCTAAATCAATAAACATCATATATATATATATATATATATATATATATTGTTCTCTCTATACTTTTCCATCCAAACCTCTAAATAAATGTATAACTTCCATAGTAGACCTACCCGGCATGAATCCAAATTGATTTTGAATAGTTTAGAAAGCAAAAAACATTGAATATAAGCGTTATTAACTTTTTTTGTTTGCAAGAACTCTCAATAGCACTATTCTTGAAACTTTATCATATGTTTTCTCTAAATCAACAAAAATCATATGTAGATCCTCCTTACTCTCTCTATATTTCTCCATCAAACCTCTCAAAAAAGTATGGCTTCCATAATAGAAATACCCGGCATGAATCCAAATTGACTTTGCAAAATTTTTCAACATAAAACATCTACAATATGAATCCTAAATCAAATGTCTAAAAAGAAATTACATGAAAAAAAAACTTAAGGGAGGCGACGAGAGGAAGGCGGAAACTAACGGTCAAAAAGCGTGCTTTCCCCGGCGATGAATGCGGTGATCGTCCGCAACGTCTGGTGATCATCAACACAAGTCGGTGATGTCGATCTACGGCGAGCTACGGAGGGCGATGAGGGAGACAAAGAAGTTATGAGAGGAATGAACGAAAGAAATGAACAGCCGTCTGGCTCGGGTTCGGAAATAGGGTTTACGCCGGCAGATTATCCGGCATTCGGGACGCCATAAACCTTTTCGGCGTAACATACGCTGGTTTTAAGTCATTGAGTTTAAAAATGCCGGCGTATTTTTTGATGGTAACTGCACCGGTAACATTTCTGCCTTAAAGTGCGCCTAAAAAAATAAAATGCTGGTATATTCCGACATCGTTACCGGCGCAATATACGTCGGGCGAGTTTCCGGTGGCATTTACACCGGAAAGAACGCTGTAAATTTTCCTTTGCACTATGCGCCGCTGTAGGAGCCGTGTGTTCCGATGCAACTTTGTTCGCCAGAAAAATCCGCCGGTAAATGCGTGTTTTCCCTTAGTGAGAAAAGAGGAGGTGGTGGTTGTTGACGCCTCCAATGTGCTTGCTCACATTAAATTGTTCATGTGAGCGGAAAATAGTAGATAGCGGGTTGAATGTGGAATTTGAGAGGAAGATCTATTCAGCGTGGTTGTGTTTGCATTGAATTTGCTCACATAGAAGGAAGGCAGCCTTGAAGCAAGCGTTCGCATGGAAGATCGATCGAGTGGGCCAAAGGAATTATTGGCCTGCTACTTCTTGATTCAAGAAAAGGTTTGTTTAATCACTGCAAGTGCCACGGACACAGATGAGCGCTAGATTCATGTGAGGCGGACTATATGATAGTTGAAGGCATGGAGCAGCCTAGTTTTAAAATTTGAAGTTGTTTTTGAAGTTACTAGATGCGCCAAGAGGGAGGGTGAATTGTGAAAAACTTGTTGCAATAAAAAATTCCTAAATAGGAGTTCTAATATTTTTTTATATTTTTTTAAATTTTTAATAGAAAACTTTAACTAATGCGAAAGTGAGTACTTATACACAAATAGCAACAATGAATTCCACAATGAATTTCACCAAGCAATTTTAATGAAAATAAAATGCAAGAAAAAATAAAAGCGGTAAATGAAAAATCACACAAGAGATTTTAAGGTGGTTCGATCACTTGACCTACGTCCACTCCCTGGAGTCTTCCACTCCGAAAATTTCACTACTCAATAATAGTTCTCTTTTTTCCCCCTCGGCAAGGCGGAGAAGCCCTTACAAAACTCACTTTCACCAACCCGGCGTGGTGGAGTTTCAAGCGCTTTGTCACCCTCCTGGCGATGGCAACATACCTTCTCATTTTTCTCCCTCCTGGAGAAGGCAGAGTAGCTTATAGGACATGGATATAGAAGGGTCCCCCCCTCAGAGAGCCTCCCACAAGATCATCTCGGGCCATATGAGGAAAATAGTGCAGCAAGAACGGAGCAATCGTGTGATCTCCCTCATACTACGTCTCCCTCACCAAGCTCACCTCCTTCCTCTCTCAAACCCTTAATTCTTCTCAAGAGCTCTCTCCCAAGGAAACCCTCTCTAATCACATTCCCCTCTCACAGTCACACATAAAAAACATAACTTTTTTATACTTAAAATGGGCTCCAAAAAACCTTGAATTTTTTTAAGTAGCCGTTACTATCATACAGTACGATTTACTATTATACAGTACGATTAGTACAAATGAGCTTCATCCTGGTACAAAGGTTTACGAATAGGTCAAAAATTTTGAATACAATCATATAGTATGATATAAACTCGTACCCTATGATCGAAAAATCTCTTTTGTTCGTATAGGATAATAGCTGGGATGATCAAAACTCATCACAGTATATCATAGGGTATGACCTACATAGTACAATATGATTAGTCAAAATCAAGGGATCATTCATGATGAAGTCCGGGACGATCAAAAACAATCTCGGTTCATCGTCCGATACGAACTTGTTTGTACAGTTTGATGACTAATCAGAAATTAATCCTTGATTTATTTCAGTAATCACAGGTTAATTTAAGTAAGTATTCAAAATATATCATACAGTATGAATATTTTCATAAAATACAAACGGCTAAATAAACATACTTAAACTAATCTAGCGGCTAGGGTTTTGGATTAGAAACACATCGTATAGTACGATATAAATCGTACAGTACAACTTATTCACAGAAAGACATTTTAGCAAGATCAAATTGTACAATACGATATAAAATCGTACAGTACGATCAACAGAGAAAAAATCTACATTTTATTTTTAAAAAACCCTCTCCCCCTATATGTGTGCTTGATTGCTCAGTCTTATATGCAATTTGTAGCCAGACTCAAAAAGAAGGAAAAATAAAAAAAATGAAAATTTATAATGTTATAAACTCACACTCCCACTCTATCCAATATTGAGTCTTCTTGTTATCGTAAGTAACTTATAATCTTCCTAAAATGGTAGTACTCACAGACAATAGCATAAATCAAAGGTATTCAATGAATAGTATATCAGACGACATTATTTGTCATCATCAAAATCCTAAAATAGGGGTCATGGATTGCAACAGTTTGCGAGCATTTGGTCTAGGCTTAGCTAGAGCGCTTTTAAGCACATAGAGGAATTGCACGAGGCAAGGGAATGAGAATGGGGTTGATCAGGGCAGCAGACCGGTCACAGGCTTTAAGTGAGAGTCACAGAAGATTATGGCGTGGAAGATCACAGAGAAGGAATGTGATGGCTTTATTTTATTTGCATGCAGGTGATTGGTAAATCCTCTACTAGTGACGTGCTTCGGAGTAGGCCCCACAAGAAGAGTTATTGGTCAGGATCTTACTTTAGATGCAGTAGCAGAGGTAGTTCTAAGGTCGAGAGCAGGTCTTGGTAGTCCTCAACAAACTACTGTTCATTCGTATTCCTAGGTCCAACTCATATGGGAAAGATAGCTTGAAAAGGTTCTTGCTGAGAAATTGTTTGATGTTGAAACACTAATAGTTCAAATTGACATGTCTAAGTACATGGAGCAACATTCAGTGGCATGTTTAAAGGGTACGCCACAAGGATATATTGGCCATGAGGAAGGTGGTAAACTCACTGAAGCTGTGCGGAAGATCTGTTGGATTAACTCGGGGAAGACATGCAGGAAGCAGGATCAGGGATATGATTAAAGATCAATTTAGATCTTTAAGGTGGAGCCTTCGATCAGGATTGTGGTTAAATTAGCAAGAAGGATTGATCGGAATTAGTGTGTATGAGAAATGGATCAAGAAAAATCTGAAGCAATCATTTTAGAATTGGGGTTTTTCAATTTTGAGTTTTTGAGTGCACGAGCCATCCGAATGATGGCTTAAGGGCTGAGTTGGTTTTGCTTATTGAGTAAGAAAAGGAAGAGAGAGGTAGTAAAATCTTGGGATTTGTGTCTATAAAGAACGTGAACCCATCTTGTTCTCCTCAATTGTGTTCTTCTTCTCCAAGAAAGACAATCGCAAAGGGATTGTCGATTGGAAGTGAGTTTTTTGCTGTAAGCTCTTTTGTTCGATTTTTTGAGTTGGTTGTGAGAGCAAGAAAGGACTGGATTTTGTTAACAATTGTTTTGGACTTATTGTGGAAGAGAGAAGATGTGGGGAGGTGTCTTGTGATTTATGTATGTGAAGAATGTGAACCCTTCTTCTTCTCCTCTTGTTTGTCTTCATCTCCAAGAAAGACAATAGGTTGTGATTGTCTGTTGGAAGCTGGTTGATACCTTAAGATCTTGTTCCTTAGCTGAATGTTAGAAGTGTAGGTGTGTTGATACCTATTGTGCTCTCAATTTTGGGGCTATTTCTCTTGGTTCACTCGATTTATTTTTCATGATGCTCTTATTTTAAAGATCTAGTTAAATTTTGAGTTTTTTTATGGTAAAAACGGACCAAGGTGGAGATTTGTTATGTATTGATCCGCTTTTAGTTAGGTTGATCCGCTTTGACAACTTATCCATGTAAATGCCTATACATAGGCATTATATGAGATGTAATGAGTTAGGGAGAAAAATCTAAATAAAGCTTTAATTGTATTACCTCCAAATTATGTCTCTCTCCCTCTCCTCTTTCTCCCTCTCTCTCTTGCAAGAAGAGCTCAAGATGAGCTCTCAAAGATCCTCTTGAATTTTAATAGACACATAGATAATGATTAATCTTATATTATATTTTCTATGAGGAGTATTCAATAAAGTAGGCTACAACTGGTGAGGGATCCTCTCTAAGATCAATAGATATTTCGACTACCGCATATAGTCACAGGTGGTAGGTGGTATGCAGAATGGGAGAGTTTATTAATTAGGCTCACAAACCTACGCTTTCAAGGGACATTTATCTAGTTCATCAACAACAAGTAGCCAAGAGGGCTTTATTAGCTAATAAGTGGCTGCATTGACAACATAGCTAGAGCTAGTTCAAAAATTATAAGTGGACATACAAATGTAGTAAAATTAGATATTGGAGGAGCTTCAGAGAATCACGAAGTAGTTCAGCGACAAATAGCTTGCATCACTCAAGGAGAGTGAGGACAAGGATTCAAAGTAGATTGTCTGTGGTTTTAAATATTTTGTTGGTTTTGAAAGTTTTAAGAAATATACAATTTTTTTTAAACTATTTGGAAATTATAAAATTATTGTAGTGCTTGAAAATGGTCTAAGCATAGTGTAATTAATATTTTTTTGATAATGTAAAATATTCGCCTAATTGAACTATTTTAACTATTTTTTATTAGTTTTATGTTATATTGTAGAATAATTTTTAAGAAAAATTTTTTTTTTCTGCTCTATAGGTTTCCAGAAGATATTTTGTGTTGAGATTCCAGTGAAAAATTATGTCGATGTTCTCCAAAAAAATGTCATTTTTCTCTTCCAAAATTTCATTACAAATCCACCAAAATAATTTCCATCAATTATATTTTGTCTCTAATTCGATTTTGATGCTCGATATTCTGTCTGATTATATTTTGTATGAAATCCAATAGAAATACTAATTTTTTAAAGGATTTTCAAGATTTTTTTGGAAATAATTGCATTTCTTGTGGTGCCCGCCATCACCACGCACCACTTTCCGACCACTGCCCACCACCACCATCCATTGTTGACTTCCTCTGACCACCACTACTAATGGCATCTGGCATCACTATTGGCCACCTACCACTACTGGGCAACACCATCATTAGCCACCCACTGTCACCGCCACACACCACAGCTGGCCACAACCATCGCTAACCATCAATATCATTGGCTCTCGCTATAGCCTAACACCACCACCGTTGGGCACCCACCCATTCCTATTGGTTACCTACAACTTCTTGCCACCACCTCCATCGGCAACACTACTGCAAATGTCTGCCACCAACCACTCCTTTTTTTTTACCTTAAAATGTATTTATTTTTCTAAAATTCAAAGAAAAAAAAAAGTAAGCTTATGTATTCCTTACACGACATTTCTTTTACACTGCATTCTTTTTTTAGGCTACCAAACATCCCTATAATTCTCTAGGATGCCTTCCACCCTCTGCTTCCACCCACCATTAGTTGGCTTCAAGGTTTCCATCACTAATAATGAAAAGATCATGGTGCAGAAGAAAAAAGAAAAGCCATCGATAGATTTATTCAAGCATAATAAGTAGGGGTGGCTAAAATGTGTGACTAATGATGAGATTGAATCTATCAATGTTTAGTTTGATGATGTCATAGTAATCTCATATTATGTTTTCATTATTGTTTTGAATTTGAAGATTGTTGAACAAATTCTTTAGGATTATATTTGCAACAATATTTGTGACAATAGCAGCATCGATCACAAATTGCTAATAAATTAATTAATCTATGCCCTTAGCCCTTTTATCCCACTTTAATAGTTTTGCCTTTGGCTCCCACTTCAATTGTAGTTGTGATCGATGCTTCCCTTATCTTTTTTTAGGTATTCCTCCTCTTTTCATCCTCTCAATTCACTCTCTAATCTCAAAGTCTTCTCCATCAGCCTAATATTGGCTGCAAGGTGACATTGCCCCTAAGGGCTATAAAAAAACCAAGCATTCAACAAGTTACACATGGCTCAGCTAATTATAACTCATTCATGATCATTTAATTAAGTAACCAAATAAGTTTGAACATTTATTTAAATATTTAATGATAAAATAAACAAGCTTGAAAAAGTATTTATTTGGCACATTTTTGTTCATGAACAATATCATTTAAAGTTCGTGAGAAACTCAATAAGAAGCTTCTTAAGAAGGTTGATTCATGTTCGATATAGAGCTTGTAAGCAAGTTTGTTAACAAATTCAATTAAATTTTTATATGGAACTCAATTAAGTGTCATTAGGAATTATAAACAACATAATATTATTATCTTATATTTATTATATTTTAATAATGCAATGATCATTACTTAATAAATTTTGAAAACTAATTGAACATTGTAGCCTCTATTACTTAAATTAAATCATAAATATCTAATAAATTAATGTTATTTATAATTTAATTTATGCATTATTTATTCAAGATATTTATAACACTATTAAATAAGGAGTTTCTAATCCATGCTGCTAACTAAAGCATCGTCTTTATCCCTCAATGCCACTCCCAAAATCCCAAACCTCTACCAAACAAAGAAGCAAGGTGGGTAATGGCTTTATCTTTGGAAAAGACTTCGATGGGAGTAGTCGTGTGTGGTTTGGATCTTTGGTACCTCAAATTGATTTGATATTCCATATGATTTATAATTTATAGTAAACCTTAGAGTCTAATGGTTTTCATTTGAGTAGATCTAAAATCGAATACATTGAGTGTAATTTTAGTAGTAATAGATCTAGTGGGGGGTTTGTGACTTTGTGTGATCAAGTCATTAATAAGAGTGCACGTTTTAGATATCTTGGGTCTATTTTTCAGAGTGATGGTGAAATAGATTGGAATATTATTAGTATAATTAAAGTTGGATGTTTGAAGTGGAGGAATGCATCAGGCTTGTTGTGTGATAGAAAAATACCTCTCAAACTTAAGTGGAAATTCTATAAGAAGGTGGTTGGACCTGCAATGCTTTATGGCACAGAATATTGGCCATTAAAAGGGAAACATAATATTAAGTTGAGTGTTGTTGCAGAGATGAGGATGCTCAAGTACATGAGTGCCTTTACTCTTAGATACAAGATACAAAATGAGCATATACGTGAATCCAGTGGTAGATAAGATTAGAGAGTCTCCTTAGATGGTTTGGTCATATTAAATGGCGGAATTTTGATGACCTAGTTAGGAGAGTAGATGTATTAGATTTAGCCTATATTAAGAAAGGTAGAGGTAGACCTAAAATGACTTGGTTAGAAAATATTAGAAATGATTTTTCTTTGTTAGATCTTAATGAATATTTGACTTTTAAAAGGACACAATGGAAAAAAAATCATTCATGTAGCCGACCCCACGTGGTGGGATAAAGGCTTATTATTATTATTGTTACTGTATGATTTATAATTCATAATTTATTATAATACATAGTTTTCATTTTATCAAATATATAAATTCTTTTTTATATTATTTTATTTTATAAGATTGAATATTTCATAATCAAGGGATACTTATTCATATTTACTAGATTGATTGTTTTGAGTGTCCCTTAGAAATCTCATTTATTAAAAATATCATTTCTATACTCTACAAGCTACTTATTCTCAAAGTAAAAAATGCTCAATACACAGGCTCGTTTGCAGCATTTTTTTTTTTAAATGCTATAAGCAAATTTTTTATTCACAAACTACTTACAAGAAGATTCCTCCTTCAACAATTCTAGAAAATAAGGAAGAACTTTATCCCTAGAGAAATCATCCCAATAGAAGGACGAAAAAAGAGCATAGTTAGCACAAAAATCAGCTAACTTATTACAATTTCTATTAGCAAAACAAAAAATGAAATGCTTAAATTTAGAAAGAAAATCTAAATCCTTAGGCTTTAGAAATTCTTCATCAAACACCGGCTTTGTAAAGGAATTTTGAAAGATCTTAATGACATTAAAATTGTCACCCTCAATCCTAATGCCTTTAACTTCAAGCATCCAATCTTGAATATAATCTCTCAATGCCAGAATTGCAAATAACTCCATTTGCAAGCAATCCCAATGAAGACATTGAAATCCAAAAGCAGCTAATCCATGGCTTTTACAGCCCCTTAAAACTTCTCCAATGCCGGCTTTGTTATTAGGAAGAACTAAAGCACCTATATTTACCTTGATCCAACCCAGAGGAGGAGGATGCCAAGAAGATTGAGACAACTTAAACAGCTTATTAGCATCCCAGTTTTCACAAATTAAACAAGAATCAAAAGATGAAACAGTTTGAATAATGGAATTTAAAGCAATGGTAGAACAACTGTCATCCGTCCCTTCATGAACAAGTTTATTCCTACTTTTCCAGCAATAGAATACCCCAGAGCAAAGCTGATTTCCAAGGAAGGGATAAGATTTAGCCAATTTATTTAGTAACTGATCACATCCAGTTAAAGAATCAAATGCTGGAATAAAAAAATGCCAATCAGCAAGCATTTTCAATACCCTTTTAATCAAATAACATTTAGAAACCACATGCTTTATATCTTCCATCTCCTTACAACCTCTTGGGCAACCTCCAAACTCAGCAAGCCTCCTATATAAAAGATATCCAAATGTAGGGATACCATTCCTGCAAAATCTCCACCAAAACATATCAATCTTTGGCTTTAACTTCAATTTCTTTCTCCACATTAAAGTTTTATCTTCCCTATTATTATCAAATCTTTTCTCATAAGCAATTGTTGCTATAGATCTACCAGAGAACTTCTTGATACAATCCAGCTTGTCTCCATTATCTTCAGTATGAATTGGAATTGAGACGATCAATTCAATTAGGGACTGACCAAAACAGAGCTTCAGTTTGTTCATATCCCACATTTCATCAGAAATAAGAGCCAAAACCTGACAGAATTCTGGATTTAAGACAGTTACAAAAGTAGGTCGTTTATCAATTATCTTATCCATAATCCAAATGTCTTTGAAAGTATCTACATTCTCTCCATTTGAAATCCTCCACCTCAAAACAGGGTGTAAAAATTCTGCTCCATTTTGGATGATTTTCCAGGTTGAAGAGCAACAGCTTCTATTAGAACTGTTCCATAATACATTTCCATACATGGATCTTAAAACTCTATTGAGAAGAGAGTTAGGCTTTTTAATGAAATTCAGCGCAAACTTAGACCTCAAAGGTCCCAATCTCTCCACCATAGAATGTAAACCAAAGCCTCCTTTATTTTTTGGTTTACACAAGGTGTTCCAAGAAACATAATGTATTCCATAACTTCCATCTCATTTATTCCAAAGACAATCTCTGCACATTTTTGTGGGTCTCCGAAAGGATTCTGCTCATGTGATTCGAATGCAAAGGGTACGATCACACTTTCCTGTAGGACAAAATGGTCGTAGACCTTTACACTCGACATAAGCAGGCTAATGAGAGGTTAGATAATATTATATCTACGATTAACCATGGAGGATAGTGGATTTCTCCTACGCACCTAGATGTGTAATAATATGTATAACCTAATCAAAGTCACAAGATTTCCCCCATTCGATACGTCAGCTCAAATGGGGTTTATTTGATTGTGGGGAGCGATTTCCTACGGGCCCAATCCCCCGTAATTAATTACAACTTAGACCTCGGTCTAAGAAAACTCTCGATTAAGGACGTTAGATTATCTTCTCGAATGGGCTTAGCGCAAACGAATTTCTAGGCTTTCCTAATCAAAGGGGTAGAGGGGCTCGATTAGGTTCAATCAGCCACATGTGGTTCAATCATCATCAGGTCAGCTTGAAGAAGTGGAAACTGAAGAAAAAGGAATGAAACACAGCACTCAAACAAGCATGAGAGAAAGAAGGAGGTGGCGTTATCTGTATGACGCGGATGGGTAGGATTTATAGCTTTGAGAAGAAAAGAAAGCTTATCCACCAATAAGGTGTATAGTGGTTCACTCGTACCACTCACCATTAGACCCTAAATCTATGAAAGGTGTAGTGTCGTACACACGACACTAACATCTATGATCTAACTAATGCAGTCCTGGACTTATTCCTTGACTGAAAAAGGAAGCTAGCTAAAATCCTAAGCACAACCAATCTTCCTATATGTATGCAAGATAGGAAAGCTCTATCCTAAGGAATCAAGGATTAGTAGTTCAAAAGACTTAAATTAAGGACTCTACAATATGCAAAGGAATAGATCTAGCGTTGTATGATGCATGAAAAGATAAAAAATACCCCTATGTCTACTGATGTAATTCATGCGTATGAGTGAGGTGCAATGAAAAGCAAAGTGTGTAAAATATATGTATGACATTCAGAGTATAGAAAAAGTAAAAAAACACACTAGGGGTACCCTTCAGGTAAGATACCCACATAGAAAACCATCCTAGCAAAGCCCACTTCGTGTGGGAAAGTACGATGCCCAATGGCATAATAGGTGACCTACTCTACAGTTCTAAATGACCCTAATGGTCTCTAAGGCTCACAGAAAAGAGAGGGTATATATCCAAAACCAGAAAAAAGCCAAAAATCCTAGTGATGCCCACTTCATGTGGGAAAATAATGATTCCCAATGGCACAACTGGGTGGCCTACTCTACATGTCTAAATGACCCTAATTGTCTCTAGGGTTCACAGAAGGGGGGGCAAGCTTTGACCTATAGGGCCAAAGCTTCGTCAGTGCACTAACCTATGGCTGGCTACATAAACATGCTAGAATACCTATCAAAAAAATGCGTGTGCTATGTAGTAATTTCGATATCTAATTAAAAGAATTTACTTTACAAATTGCATAGATTATACCTAATTGTGGTGCTGCCACTTAAAAGCTCCAAGAAGGCAATTTATTCTCAACCACATAAAACATGTGGCGCAGCCACTTAAAGACTTCAAGCTAGCGAATTACCCCAATATATCTCGTAAGACGAATGAAAGAATAATACACAAATAAGCGTAGATGTCATTCAGAAAAGAAATGCAAATAAATGGAAATGTAACTAGCAGGAAGATTAATATTAACATTTATAAAGTATGTACAAGTAGTAAACACTGAATAACAAAAGGAAATATTGGCCTAACCTAGGGCTAAAAGTCGTATAATAACCAAACAAGTCTAAGGTGTGTGTAGGCTGTGTAGTTTAGGATATGTCCTATGTAGGATGATTTAATTGAAGTTGCTTGTATTTTTATTTATTAAAAAGACCAAAGAGAAGATTTTTTTAATTAAAGTTTAAGTATTAATATTTTTATTATTGGTTTTAGATGTTTTATTTTTGAATTTAATTGATTACCACCTTTGTTTCACACCGAGGCCGTATGGTTTATTTCACCCTCCTTGAAGCTAACTTAATAGCCTCGTAGGCTTAGGTTACCCAGTGATAACTAATTTTTAGTTGAATTATTTTAGTTTGTTATGAAAAGGAAAAGAAAAGGTGAATTAAAGATTTTTATTAATCAAATTTGTTGGTTGATTTTAGAGATTATTCTAAGGTTTGATATTTAGAAGTATCTTATCCTAATGAATTTTAGCTTATGATTTGATCCCTTAATTAAATCTACTTCTTTTAAACTTTAGGTTGGTTAGGAGTTAATTATTAGGTTAGTTATATTGTATTTAGATTTATGTTTTAGATTTATACTTTAATGATTATTAAATATTAATTACAATTTGCTTAAGAATTAATTGCTTTTTAACACATTTTTAAGAGTTAGGTTATAAAGTGTTGTTTGATTATTAATGGATTAAGAAGAACTAAACCTAGGAAAATATGTTACTAAGTTTTTATTTTTATGTCTCTATCCTATAAGAAACATGCACCCTAACTCTATGTTTTCTAAGACTCGGTCCTTAATTTTTGTCCTTAAGTGTCACTAAAGTTGTAGGACCAAAAGATGTGTTATTTTCTAACCTTTAAGACCTTCGTAGGTGTGTCACTGGGTTCAGGGATCTATGAATAAAAGTATTATAATAAGTAGAAATGTAGTAGAAAGAAAATAATTAAAATAAAAAATAAAAGGAATGTAGGCATTATTGTTGTTGGGCACACTTCTTTGAAGTCAAGTGTACCCTAAAACAACTTTCAATGCCCTTTACTGTCCCCACAGTCCAAATAAAGCACATAATACAAACCTTACTCGACTACACAAACTACGCCCTACCAAACTCGAAGAAACAAGGGAAACTCAAGTTCCTAAAAAAAACTAGACCTAAAACATCTCATTCTACCTACCACATTCTTCCAACTTTATATTTAAGAAGCAAACATTAATTAAAGAGACACAATTTAGACCAAGATAAATCACTTCATCCCAAAAAGAAAGATCCAGAGAAATTTCCAACACCAATTCACTTCATAAACACTACCAATCTCAACATAACTTATGAAATATTTCAAATATAGCGAGACATAAAATTCTATGAAATAAAATCTACCCAAAAGAAACTCTTTTTTTTTTTTGACACAAAACTTTACAAAACAACCACTAATCAAGTGTTTCTTCTTGTAATTGGAGTGGGGTAGATCCATACAGCTTTCCAACAAGAAAATTTTATAAAACTTCTCATTGTAAAGCATTCGCGAAACTCAAATCATCCAACTTCTAAATAAAAAACAATTTGCAAAATACAATTCACAAAATTCATCAAAAAAAAAAGCTCCCAACCGTAGAGTCATTCATAAAATCTTTTGATACAAAGCATTTTCTAAGACTTTCCAAACCATGAAGACATTCACAAAACTTATTAAAACTTTCTATAAAGTCTCCAACAATAAAATAACTTGCAATGCTTTCTAATGTGAAATCACTCTTGAAATTCTTTAAATATAAGACAACTTATAACATCTTTTTTTTTTAAGGACAACTCATAAAACTTTAACATAAAAAAAAGCCTTTTGCAAAATTTTCCAATCATGAAGCAAATCATAAATCTTCTCAAAATAACACAAATCATAAAGCTCTTCAATATAAAACAAATCATACAATTTCTCAATATATAACAAAACATAAAATTTCTTCAACATGAGGCAGCACATGTATTTAATGTTAGAACCCAACACTTTCTACTAAAAAGGTAATGACAAAATAGGAGTTTGATGCAATTTGTTCTTCCTATACTTAAAGAAAGTATTTCAACATCATGAATAACGATATATAAAGATTCTTACATCATAGTACATAAAAGTCATCTCATAAGAAGAATATATAAACTTGTGCTGATTCAAATCAAACTTACCAAATTTCATCTCAAAAAGACTATAAGAGACTTCATATATTTCATACACAAAACTAGCATCAAATTTACTTGGGTTTTCAAATGAATCATAAAACAGTTTTCAACAAAATGGATGATGCATAGAACTTTCCTACAATATGACAATTCATAGGACTTTCCAACAGGGAGCGTGCCACCTTGCATTAGAACCGTATAACCTTTGAAAATTGAGGTTGTCATAAAGAAGGAATGGAATTTTCAACAAACTCACCAAGCTTATTTTCTAATATCAAATTCACAACCACAGCTTGCAAAAGATGCAAAATCATCATGCTATTAGGAAGAAAACAACCATGCTCCAATTAGAGAATCATAACTTAATAGCCCAAGAACTTTTAAGAGAAAAAATCACATTTAACAACACCATATATATTACTTGTTGAACCCAAATTCAACTAAAGAAATTAAGAACATCATACTTCATATCAGTCAGCGAATCGAGTAGTGTACTTAATGTTGGAACCAAAGCTTATAGGAAGAGAGATTTAATGTCAACTTATTTTCTCCAATCATTAAAATAGTGTTTCAATAACATGAGTAATACCACATTGAGTTCACAAAGCACATGATCATTTCTCCCTTTATTTATGAGGTTGAGCTTCACTAAAATCATCCCTATCGATGAAATCACAACAAATTTATAATACTGAACTTTACCTAGCATGCTCATGTTGATAAAACTACAAAGAAACTTTACCAAGAGTATCCATATTAATGAAATTATGAAACAGGCAGTTTACTAAGCTAAATGAACATACCAAAACTTTTATAAATACTTCAAATCTCCTTCCAAACAACTCGAAATATCAACATGTAACAATATTTATATAAGGTCTACGAATACTCACAACTTGATATCAAATACCCATAAATCTTCCCTAAGGTTGGCACATGACACAATGCATATAATTATTTCTTACCAAGAATTCAAAACTAACTTCATATTATGGGATAGAAGGAGAATAGCCAGGCTCACTTAAAACAACCAAAGCTTTATGAGAGAAATAGAGAGGACATAAGACAAAGCTCACAAACGAGCCTAAAGAGAAAATCTTTAACATTATAAGCCAGAAGATCTCATGCTTCCTCACAAACACCAAGTCCATTCATATGCTAAGTAGAAGGGAGAAAAAAAAACTCTTAAAAGACATGTCCCTTACTCATTGAATCTTAACAATATACTCAGATTTTGTTGTCAAAATTCTAAACATTGTATCAAGAGAATTTCCATATGAATTAGCCTATCACATTAAAAAAAACTCCAATGTAAGCAAAAATGACTATGTTTCCATTAGAAGCAATTCACCAAACATAATCATTGCCATTGCTTGAAAGATGAAAGAGAATAAAATGAATGAGTCAAAAAGAGATATGAATGCAATAGTGCTTGCTTGTAAGCTCACAATATTCTCATGTAGCAAGTATTTATAAAGTGTAAGAAGCTTTCCCAAATCACATTAACTATGCTTTGTAGAAACTGTAGAAGAGAGGGTACAAACCAAATAAGATTTACTTATGTCGGCAATGCAAACTTTCCAAAGAAACTTATGAAATTACAACTTTTATCAAAGAAGAACTCTATCAATCCTTAATAGGCATTATCACAAATGGTTTGCATGTATATTTTGAGAAAGGCAAAAATAACTTTTTACAAACTCCACCATCTTCACATCTAAAACCCTAAGTCACTTAACCTGAATCAAGTATAAAGTTGACATATTAGCTGTTCACTTTTAAATAACAAATCACTTTGCTTGCATCACATAGAACTACTCATGATTAACAACAACCTTCCACATTTCCCAAAAGCATTAAAGCATCATTGGATGACCAAACAAACAAAACAAAACTAGGCAATGATGAATGGTAATGAAAGCTTTATCAAACTAATTGTAATAGAAATCAAACTCTTTCAACCACACTATTAATGAACATTGCTCTGTCACTTACCCTAGCTTTCACATAGAAGCAATAGAATGAATTTAGATCACTCTTTTATAGCAATAAGTTCATTCTATAGGAAATCCACCTCATGACAAAACAATGCAAATGCATTCCCTAATTTCATATCATTTCTAAAAAAAACTTCAAGAGGGAGGAATGAATTTGTTGGTTCGTTTTAAAAAACATAGCAAGAAACTATCTTTATCACTTTTTTCCCTCTAAATAATAGCAATCTGTATTACTTCTCATACCAGCACCAAGTAGCCATAATCTCCATTACGTCTCTTAACAGCAAAGAAGGAGAAGAAGATGGATGAGGAAGGAGGTAGAAGAGAATAAGAAGGAAAACAAGGAGAAGAAGAAGGAAGGGAAGAAGCTTACCTACAGTTAGCAAGATCTACTCGGGTCGGCTAGGGTTGGCCACGAACCTAAGAGAGTAAAGAGGAGGATTCGGCCTTGCCCAGGTTCGGATAGGTCTCGGATTGCATTTGGAGTCGTGAACCCGAGAGATAGGGAAGGAGGCTTCAGTTCTCCTAGGCTCACGCGAGAGAGAGAGAGAGAGAGGTCGGAGGGCGCTCAGATCAGTTTGGGCGCCCTGGAGCTGGGGCTTCGACCGAAGGGAGTATGGAGCTGTAAGGGGCTTCGGCTCGACAGGAGCATGGAGCCAGCCTTGCCCGACCCAAAGGAGACAAAGGGGGTGGTGTCGGTCTTCTCTAAGGCACGCGAACGGCAGCCATGGGAGATCGTAAGGGAGACCGGAGGTCGGCTCCATCTAGGGCTCGTGAACCAGAAGAATCGAAAGGGGGAGAGGGACCGGCTGTGGCTCGAGCCAAAGGAATGGAGAAAGCCAAGGGAGAGGATTGAGGTCTCCATGCCAGCCCCGTGACCAGAGACCTTTCATCACTTTTCTCAAGAAGGCCTCTTCCCTCTCCAACGTCTCTCCGATAATCTGCTCTCGCTAAAACACAGAAAAAGAGCTTCTAAACTCTGCCTATCGAAAGTTGCTCAAATCGACTACCCCCCTTTAGGACACACGCGACTGAACTCTTGATAGGTTTGGGAATTTGATCGAATCGGGACCGTCAATAGCATTTCCTTATCTAGGCATCAAATTCAAGTTCATTAAACAGCAAATTAGAGTTATCTTAGGCTGAATTAAGCTAGGTTTGATTCAAATTGACTTGATTTAGAATTGGGATTAGGCTCAATCAATTCAATTAAATAAAATTAAACTCAAATTGAGACAAAATTTGGTCAAATTAGACTCGTCGCGGTCGAAGCAGACCATCCGAGCGTGATTAAACATGATCGAGTCAAATCTAACTCAATCCAAGTCATCTCGAGCTCAAACTAAACTCGACGAGGATTAATTAGGCCAATCAAAGGTGCTCAAGGAAAAATCGAGGTCAACAAACGGACCCCTAACATATGCGGAGAACAATAAGTGAACCGTATATATTGGCGTTGACGTCCCTATCTCTAGGAAGATGCAACTCTAGGGTCAAGTAATAGAACGAGATCAACATGAGAGAGAATAAAAGAAAGCAGATCAACTTATCTGCCCAACCAAAATGGCAGAATAGGAGGAGGAAATCCCATGCTCACATGAGCTCAATCGAAGTAAAATCACAAAGTACCAAATGGAATTCAACAATCATCCAAAGCACATGTTTAAGATGATGCGAGGAGAAGAGAATTTAACAATGGCTTGAAAATCATATCAAATAACAAAGAGTAATAATCAAAGGATATCAATAAGGATGATGAATCAAAGATAAATAAATCATCTATCTGCCTGGCCACATCGCAACAGCAGAGTAGAAGAAGGGATCATATGCTAACATGAATAGAAATCAAGATAATATCACGAAGAACTTAAGGCAAACACAATAGTACACTGGAGCAGAAGTCCGCAAGAAACACTCTACTATTGTCAGGTACGTCTGCCAAGATGATAAGGAGAGGACAAGAAACACTCTACTATCATCTGGCGCATATGTCAAAGTGATAAGAAGAGGAAAGAACACTCAAATATCATCTGGCGCATATGTCACGATGATAAGAAGAGGAAAGTACACTCTACTATCACTGGCGTATATGCCAAAGTGATAAGAAGAGGAAAGAACACTCTAATATCGTCCGGCTCATATGCCGGATTAAAAGAAGAGGAAAAGTACACTCTACTATTGTCAGGTACGTCTGCCAAGATGATAAGGAGAGGACAAGAAACACTCTATTATCACTGGCGCATATGCTGAAGTGATAAGAAGAGGAAAGAACACTCTAATATCATTCGGCGCATATGCCACGGTGATAAGAAGAGGAAAAGTACACTCTACTATCACTAGTGCATATGCCAAAGTGATAAGAAGAGGAAATAATACTCTAATATCATCCGCGCATATGCCGCGGCTATAAAAAGAGGAAAGAACACTCTAATATTGTTAAGCGCATATGCCGCGACGATGAGAAGAGGAGAACACTCTAATATCATCGGGCGCATATGCCGCGGCGATAAGAAGAGGAAAGTACACTCTACTATCACTAGCGCATATGCCAAATTGATAAGAAGAGGAAAGAACACTCTAATATCGTCCGACGCATATGCCGCAATGATAAAAAGAGGAAAGAACACTCTAATATCGTCGGGCGCATATGCCGTGATGATGAGAAGAGGAGAACACTCTAATATCGTTGGGCGTATATGCCGCAGCAATAAGAAGAGGAAAGTACACTCTACTATCACTGGTGCATATGCTAAAGTGATAAGAAGAGGAAAGAACACTCAAATATCATCCGGCGCAAATGCCGCGATGATAAAAAGAGGAAAGAAAACTCTAATATCATCAGGCGCATATGCCGCCATGATGAGAAGAGGAGAACACTCTAATATCGTCGGGCGCATATGCGCGTCGATAAGAAGAAGAAAGGTACACTCTAATATCATCAGGCGCATATACCGCGGCGATGAGACGAGGAAAGGTACACTCTAATATCATCGAGCACATATGTCGCGGCGATTAGAAGAGGAAAGGGTGGTGAGGAATGCCTCCTAGGGACTTTGTCGGGCTCTCTCAATCAGAAAAAAGGAATTTAACATTCGTCTGACTATATTCACAACAGCGAGTAAAGAGCTTCCCAAAGTCTAATATTCACCTGACCATATTCGCAACAGCGGGACAAAAGAACACTCAACAATCACCCGACGCATATGTCGAGGTGATAAGAAGAGGAAAGAGCTCAACAACCACCCAACGCTCATGTGTGTGGAGCTATGAGAAAATCAAAGAGGTAAGTAATCCATCATCTAAGAAATCTCAAGCTCATATTTTAGTTACCACATGGTATAGGACAAATCATCATGGCCATGAGCAATTCAAATCTAAATAGAATTTCTTTTGGTAAAATGAAATCATGTACCACATGAAATAATCGATCGATACATGTCTCTCTAAAAGAGGAACATATAAAAAACCGAATATAAAGAATAATATCATATCAAAGGAAAGAGCGATAGAAGTGACAAGGGGACACAATTTCCACTAAGACAAGGCTCAATGATTACAAAAGGAATCACAGTTGTAGCAGCCATACTAACTGATGGGACCCTGTGAGAAGTGCAATCAACATCTACACATCCAAAAAGGCCACCCTTGTAGCTAAGAGTAAGCTCTCAATGGAAAATTTTGTTGCTAAAGGAGGTAGGGGATTGACTTTCTACTGAAAGATCAAAATCCACAAAGAAATGATGTTAACATTTGGAGTAAGATGTGCTACATCATAGATAAGAGGAAATAACACCCCATTATAAGTGAATAACCATAATAGAATAGATGAATATACAGTCATCTCTTAAGCTATCATCAAAATTCTTTAAGGAGAGAAAAAGAAGAGAATTTGGAGGGACTTTGGGCTCGTGGAGCGTAGAACTGGGTTCCACCTGTGACAAGGGCAACTGATTCTACTCAACTAATAGCTTCCCTCTTTTTTTATCACCATTTTTCATTTATTTTCAAATCATATTCATAGTTATAGATTAAATATATTTCACACTATCGAAAACAACACATGGTAGAGGGAATATTTACCATATCCATGAGTTACCCTTAGTATGAAATGTCTTCTAATAACTGGAACATCAAGAGAGGGATATATTGTTGGCTTTGATAACCCAGGTCATATTCGTCACATGAATAAAACTGGGGAGAAATAAAAATTATAAATAGGATTTGTAAAGAAATGAGACATTGGCTTTGGTGACCCAGGCCACATTTAACTCGTATGAATGAACTGGGAAGTGCAAAGATCACAACAAAATTTGTAGAAAAATTCATACAGTGACAATGGATCAACATCACTACATCTGACTAATATAGATCAAGGATGGACCCAGTATCACATTCCATAGATATTCGATTTAGTAGTTTTGATATCCCAGACCACACTTGAATGTAACAAGTGAAACTGAGGAAAGTTAACCCTCTAAGGGGACTAAAAAGGATATTTCATGCTACAACACTGGAGTGATTGGTGGGCATGAGTGCAAATACAAACACCCCTACAGCGTATTTACATACAACTACTAAGGATAATCTCATACTTTGCATGACAAACATTATGTGGAAGAGGACAAATAGTCGTGGCCACGGACTACCGAAAAGTAGAAGAGATCCTTTAGAGTTATATCTATACAGAGGGATATGTACAAGTGGCAGGGGAAGAACAACTATCGTATCACGAATAATAGGAGAATAAAACTTACATAGGGATATTGGATCAATATTGTCTTAGCTGACTAACACAGTTAGGCATGGACCCAGTATCACCTATAGAAAGTGGGTTGGAATTAGAGATATTGGATCTACCACACCACACCTGATTAACCTAGGTGGGTATGGACCCAGTATCACATCTAGAAAATTGATTTGAATTAGGGACATTTGATCAACATCACCACACCTGACTAACACAGGTGGGCATGGACCCAGTATCACCTATAGAAAGTATATTATAATTAAAAATATTAGATCAACCTCACCACACCTAATTGATCTAGGTGGGTATGGACCCAGTATCACCTCTCAAAAGGGGGTTTGAATTATTAGTTTTGGTATCTCAGACCACGATTTGGGTGACAAGAGAAACTGGGTAGAACAACCCTTCACAAAAGGGGGGACAAATCAAGAGTTTTATGTGCTAGTACCAATATGGTTCATGTGTGCAAATAGAAGTACAAATATCCCTACGACATATTAGCGTATCAGCTTCGAGGATAGCCTTATACTCTTCGAAGCGAACATCATGTGGTAGACGACAAATCATCGTGGCCACACAGACTGCCAAAAAGTAAGAAGGATCCATTCAAGGAATATGAATATAGAAGGATATTTATAGGAGGTAGGAAAACAACCAACAATAATGAAAGAAGTGTCATAAGATTTTTTATGGGAATCCTAGACTCTAATTCCACACATTTGATGGGGAATAGATTGCTTACTAGTAGTCTAACATCGGAAGTCTCCTTCCTCATCTGAGCTATTATCAACAACTAATCCACCCTTAGGTATCAAGTACCTATGAAAGGTAAGAAGGTGCCGGGGTCTGCTCGATGATCTCAGAGTGAGAGTCGAGAAAACACAGAAACCCGACGAAAAGAAGAGAATTTGATAAGGTATGAAATAGCCTAAAAGGCCGGAAGGAAAGGGATCAAAGCCAGGGGAAAGCCTAGCCAAGAAGGGAACTTAACTACAAAAAGGACTCTATCTAAGAGTAGGATGAACCTAATCTAAGGAGCACCAAACCCGAAGTGCACACAAAAGAAGATAATTTAACATCTGAAGATGGAGAGAGAAACCTGTCCAACCGTGGTCACTAGAAATCTATGGGTCTCCGAAAGGATTCTGCTCATGTGATTCGAATGCAAATGGTACAACCACACTATCCCGTAGGACAAAATGTTCGTAGACCTTTACACTTAACATAAGCAAGCCAATGGGAGGGCAGAAGAGGTTATACCTACGATTAACCATGGAGGATAGTGGATTTCTCCTACGCACCTCGATGGGTAATAATATGTATAACCTAATCAAAGTCACAATATTTCCTCCATTCGATACGTCAGCTCGAATGGAGTTTATTTGATTGTGGGGATCGGTTTCCTACGGGTGTAAGCCCCCATAGTTAATTACAACATAGACCTCGGTCTAAGAAAACTCTCGATTAAGGACGTTAGATTAACTTCTCAAATAGGCTTAGCGTAAAGGAATTTCTAGGCTTTCCTAATCAAAGAAGTAGAGAGGCTCGATTAGGTTCAATCAGTCACATGTGGTTCAGTCATCATCAGGTCAGCTTGAAGAAGTGAAAACTGAAGAAAAAGGAACGAAACACAGCTCTCAAATAAGCGTGAGAGAAAGAAGGAGTTGGCATCATCTGTGTAACGTAGATGGTTAGGATTTATAACTTTTAGAAGAAAAGAAAGCTTACCCACCAATAAGGTGTATAGTGGTTCACTCGTACTACTCACCTTTAGACCCTAAATCTATAAAAGGTGTAGTGTCATACACACGACACTAACATCTACGACCTAACTAATGCAGTCCTGGACTTATTCCTTGCCTGAAAAAGGAAGCTAGCTAAAATCCTAAGCACAACTAATCGTCCTATATGTATGCAAGATAGGAAAGCTCTATCCTAAGGAATCAAGGATTAGTAGTTCAAAAAACTTAAATTAAGGACTCTATAATATGCAAAGGAATAGATCTAGCATTATATGATGCATGAAAAGATGCAAAATACCCCTATGTCTACTGATGTAATGCATGCGTATAAGTGAGGTGCAATGAAAAGCAAAGTGTGTAAAATGTATGTATGACATTCAGAGTACAAAAAAAGTAAATAAACACACTAGGGGTACCCTTCAGGTAAGATACCCGCACAGAAAACCATCCTAGCGAAACCCACTTCATGAGGGAAAACAACGATGTCCAATGGCACAATAGGTGGCCTACTCTACAGGCCTAAATGACCCTAATGGTCTCTAAGGATCACAGAAAAGAGGGTGTATCAAACCCAAAATAAAAAAAAGGCCAAAAATCCTAGCGATGCCCACTTCATGTGGGAAAACAATGATGCCCAATGGCATAACTGGGTGGCCTACTTTACAGGCCTAAATGACCCTAATAGTCTCTAGGGTTCACAAAATGGAGGACAAGCTTTGACCTATAGAACCAAAGCTTTGTCAGTGCACTAACCTATGGCTATCTACCAAACATGCTAGAATACCTATCAATAAAATGTGTGTGATGTGTAGCAGTTTCGATATTTAATTAAAAGAATTTGCTTTACAAATTGCAGAGATTATACCTGATTGTGGAGCTGCCACTTAAAAGCTCCAAGAAGGCAATTTATTCTCAATCACGTAAAACATGTGGCACAGCCACTTAAATACTTCAAGCTAGCAAATTACCTCAATATACCTCACAAGACAAATGAAAGAACAATACATAAATGAGCGTAGATGCCATTCAGAAAAGAAATGCAAATAAATGGAAATATAACTAGCAGGAAGATTAATATTAACATTTATAAAACATGTACAAGTAGTAAACACTGAATAACAAAAGGAAATATTGGCCTAACCTAGGGCTAAAAGTCATGTTATAACCAAACAAGTCTAAGGTGTGTGTAGGCTGTGTAGTTTAGGATATGTCCTATGTAGGATGATTTAATTGAAGTTGCTTGTATTTTTATTTGTTAAAAAAGCCAAAGAGAATATTTTTAATTAAAGTTTAAGTAATAATATTTTTATGATTGGTTTTAGATATTTTATTTATGAATTCAATTGATTACCACCTTTATTTCACACCGAGGCCGTGAGATTTATTTCACCCATCTTAGGGCTAACTTAATAGCCTCGTAGGAGTAGAGAGAGTTCCTATTTGCATGTTTTGCATTCTTACAACTTATAATATTTTGATAATTTCAAATAATATTGTTTTATATATCTCCTAACACTTTTTGGAAGATTTGTTTTTGCTCTAGTGCTTACTAACATTTCAGAAAAATCAACTCCAAGGGATGAAGACTTCAAATCAAATTTAGCAAATATTCATTTGTAAATCATAAGTTTTAAAATGAAAGGGAGTGATTATAATTGAGTGAAAAATTACAACACACACTCTTGGGGGAATAATTTTTGTGAACTGATCGTACGGGACGAACCTAGTTTGTACGGGACGATCATGTCAATTAACCCCTAGGAAGAGCAATGGATCGAACAGGCGGGGAGAAAATTTTTCTAAGTCCTAATCGTCCAGGACGAATTTTATTTTCATCCCGAGGCGAACGTTTCTTGATTCTCACCCTGCACTTTTGGTCCAGATGAAAAGTATGGTTCATCCCTAGACGAAACTCTCTGTTTGAGATCGTACAAGATGAAATGAACCTTCGTCCCTGGACGAAACTTTCTGTTTGAGATCATACAGGACGAAATGAATATTCATCCCTAGACGAAACTCTCTGTTTGAGATTGTACAGGACGAAATGAGCCTTTGTCCATGGACGAAACTCTCTGTATAAAACCATCCCAGGACAAAACTTGTTCTTCCCAAGATGAACTGAACTGACTTACCTCAGTTGGTTACGTCCTGCAAAATTTTGGGAACCGACCTATGTAATAACCGTTTCGTATCGGACGAACCTAGTTCATACGGGATGATGAGCGTGTACAAACATAATTCATACTAATATACATTAGGATCATTTCTTACACTTAAAGTAAAATCGTCCGGGATGATCCACAATCGTACGGGATGATCTACTGCATATAAAATTAAAAACTTATAGTTTTTGGGCAGTTTTTCTTGTCTTTTGTATATATAGTCCAAATTTGACTGCCACCCAATCTTTTTGCTCATTGATCTACATGCCTATTCGAAGAAGAGTAAAGGAGAGAGTGAGAGACAGCATTCAAAGAAGAATTTCTACCACTGGAGCGTGAAGGCTTAGCTTGGTGTTCAAAGGCAAGATTTCCTACTTATGATTTGAAATTACTTCACTCTTTTTCTTTCTTCCTTCTAGATTTCTTGTGAAGAGATCCGGTTCTCTACCGACACTTGGAGAGTGTGAGCAGACGATGGGTACTCTACCCACACTAGGAGAGTGTGAAAGGACGAAGGGTTCTCTTCCCACACTAGGAGAGTGTGAAAGGACGATGGTTCTCTGCCAACACTGAGGAAAGTGTAAATGGATGATGGTTCTCTGCCGCACTGGGTAGTGGTGAAAAGAGTGTTTGTAAAGGCTTCTCCGCCTTGCTGTGAGTGCAAAAGGAGAGACACTATTGGTATTAGTGCAATACTCAGAGGGTGCCTCTGGGGAGTGGATGTAGGTCTGATTTAGATCGAACCACTATAAATCTTCTGACGTTTATTTCACTTCTTTTTATTTTTTGCATTTTTTTTTTTTTGCTTAAAAATTGTGGTTGAAAAGCTTTTTTTATAAAAATTCATTAATATTTAATTTCGGTTCAATTTATCTAAAAGAGGGATAATTTTTAAAATACCAATTCCCCCCCCCCCCCACCTCTTGGTAGCTTTAGGACATTAACTTAGGTTTAACAACCTATTCACTAGACTCAACAAGTGGTATCAGAGCTTTGTTTTAAAATCATAAGTTTAAACTACTTTTTGATTA
>NW_021318893.1:114457-131999 GCF_001605985.2 Dendrobium catenatum
AAAATAGAGTTTTAATACAAAAATTAAAAAGAAGCAATAAAAAAATCGTACCAAACGAAGCCTACATAAATTGTTTACAAGAGAAGTCATAAGGGATACGAAGGAAGCAAACAGTTCCGATCTTTGAGCTATCGTAGCACCAAAAAATAGTTGGGGGAAATATACTTAAAATTTTCTTTCGGATCAAAATACCCTCGCACTTTTGACACTGGTATTTGAAAAAAGTTTGAACAAAGTTATACCAATGTTGGGTCCATATTCAAACATAGTTTGAATCATATTTGAATCTTGTTCAAATGTTATTCAATCATTCTTGGAACTCAATTCAATTCCAACATGAATTAATATAGGTTCAAAAATCTTTGAACATAAACTATAACTCAGCACACTACAAAGTTAATATACCAGAGTGAGTGCAATCAAAATAATAGATTAGAAGAGATAAAATAATAGTTATAACATAACACAATGCATTTTAAGAGTGTGATTCAACTGTGCAATTCCAAAGCTATATAACAAAATCTATAATACAACAAATGTAATTGACTTATTCCAGATCTGTGGAGACTACTGATCTGCAATACTTATCAAATGATTTGTCCAACGTAACTATGATAGAGCCATAGGACTTAAGTATCTCTAGATGTGCTCAATTATTTGACAACATCAAGCAGCAATATGCTGCAAAAAATATAAATTAAAATTGCTGTAAAGAACATCCAATTTTTCATACTTTCAGAAGACATTTCTCCCCTTATTATATAACCATGCTGTTGGAATATCAATTATTAGAATCACATGCAGTTGAAATGAAGATGATCATGATGCATTCAATGAGGCAAAATCTAGTACAGACCTCTAAGACCATAAGAATATCTTGCTTCAAGCAAACATTGCCAACTAATCTAATTACAGCATCAAAAACCCTGCAGCTCACATCAAGGAAACACATGAGCATAGTATAAGCAACGGCAAAAGGTGTCATCATCTACAGAAGCAAGATAGCAATATCATATATAAATAAGTCATAAAACAGCTACCTGTCAATCATCGCAACCCCACATTGCTGGTTTATTTTCAATATCATTAGTGATATTCCCAAGAATCTGCATTATGCAGCACAATTGTTATGTACAAGCTACTCATTGGTATGTAAGTTTTTCATAAGTGTAGGAAAAACAAATATTTTGAAACCAAATCTATCATGCTATTTTCGAATTGAAGGAACAAGTAAAATTCACCTGCCAAAGAGAATAAAAACATTTCTAATGGGGCTGAAGTGCTTTTCTGTTCCACCTAATGCCACTCTTAAACTTTCACTATCCAACGGCTTAATATGAACCAAAATGCAAATTAGCATTTCAGAAAAAATTAAGAAAAAATCAATGTTTTGAGAATTGTCTGATGAGTTGTGCTGCAAGTTTTTGTTTTCATCAAGCACCTTGATTAATAGTTCACATAGACCATTTGAGAAATCATTCTCGGAGGACTGAATACATGCATTTGATTCATGGTTTAAATGATCAAAAAGGTTATTCCACACTTCTACCAGGGCTTCCAGGAGAAGACCTCTTTGTGAAGAGATCAAACATAAACTTGAGCAATCACCATCCATACTTTTAGTACAAAAAAGTACAAAGGGGTAGCAAATGAAACAATAAAGAACAGTGTATAAAGTGTCAGGTCCGTCTACTCTCAAGACCGAAATATCAAAAACCCCGTCTGTGTTCTTCATTAGGCTCTTTGCAATGATTCTCCACATCACCAAAGAGCTCATCTTTGCATTGAGTGGTTTGCTTAGGTGAACATAGAGGAAACAAACTGCAGCAAGTAAATTGACTGAAGGATTCAAAGAGAAAAGAAACTTCTGCTGAATTGCAATTGGAATACCATCCATCTCTGAGAGATGTAGAATAAATTGAGCCAGCACACACAAAAGCAAAAACTCAGTATAGATCATTGGAGATACCACGTCCATATAACCCATTAAACCTTCACTCATAGCCTGAACAAAAGGACAGCAAGTAACTTCAGATGATTTCCCATCTTTGATGTACATGAGGTCTAAGGTAAACTGATAAAGAGGAGATGCTAGCAAAAAACCCATTTCTTCTCTGACAACTATTACAGACTGAAAAGCCATCCATAGCAAATCATGAGAGTGATTCCAATCATTTCTTGAAGATATGTCCTCACAAAGTTCTTTAAGGAACTTTATAATAGTGTTTAAGCATAACTGGATGACATCACAAGGAATATTAGACCATTTAGTTTCTGCTTTAACCCCTTGTATGACAGATTTGAAGATTCTCAGGGCAGAGCTGAGAGCAAATGTTCTGATTTCAGGGTCTATTTGTGTTGTCAGACTGTGATTAATAATAGTTCTAATTATCATTAGAGGAAAATCTAAATCGCTAAACTTCAATGGCAACCATTTAATGGAATTGATCCATGTAAATCTACTAGCGAAAGAAGATACGGGAATGCCATTTTCATTCATAAAACCGCAAGGGCACCCTGCAGGAACTAAATCCATCCCCTTGGAGTTGGTTATTCCAGAGATATATTGATCAAACAAATCAAGGCATGGTTTCCACAAACAAATATTTTCATTACAAGGCTTCTTTGAAAATATCACTTCAGTGATAGGTCTGAAAGAAATCTGTAAAACTAAAGGATGATTAATTAAAAGGTCAAGCTTATGCAGGAGATAGTGCCATGTGTTAAGACATGACATGTGAACTGAAATGCCAAATTCATTTGATATAATGCCTTGCAGGGGCACCATTAGGACCTTTAATCTTCTCAGCAAGTCTTTATCAAGTTCATCATTACCTCTTTTTGAAATTCTGCTACAGTCAGGAATCGTTTCGTGATTAACTGCTTCCTGAACTGGATGCATTTCAGAGGACAGGAATGCATCGATCAGACGCTCCCAAGCAACCTGCGTAATCATCTAATAGCTGAAAACATGAACGAAGAATGCTTATGGTGATAAGTAGACGTTAGAAAATTAATGAAATGGTTCCTACAATAGTTGCATGTTTATAAATTTAAATATATCAGCGTATCCTTAAAATGAAAATAATTTTAAGAAACGCAAATGACAAACAGCTCTACAAACATGAACCGAGCTTTCTGCATACATGCATCACAAGAGAAAATTCAAGGATAAGACCATACTAATTTCACTATCAGGGAACTTAATCAACTATATTCATCTAACATAGCTAAACAATAACATAAACACCAATACAAATAATCTATACTTATAGTGACATAAAATCATATTAATAATACAAAAATGTTAAAAGGAAGAACAACCGCAAAAATGCATGTAAGCCTCACTAAAGCGTTGGACATGGCTAATTAGACAAAATTTGCATTTTATAGTTTAGCTGATACAAAATCATGATTTCAGAAAATAAGACCTTAAGTGAAAGAATATAATGAAGTTTATCTGGTTACCAGCGATGCAATCTGAACTTGTGGATCCACATCAGTAAATGTCTGCTCAGGGATTTTCAGCATCCGATTGAGAAGTTGTCTATTATTTAGTAAGCTCGGACCAAGTAAGCACACGTACCATCCCCAAGCCTGGATGATGCACGCCTTCATATGACTATTGTATTGCACGTCCATAATCCTTGCTAGTAAATTACTCTTCAGATCATGGGCTAATGCCTGTTATGTCATAATGCAAGTTTCTAATTTTTTTAAATGTGACATGACTGAGGAAAACATATTTAGAATAAGATAGCAGAATGCCTTAATTTAAAAAGAAAAAGAAGAAGAAGAAGAAGAAAAATGAATACCGTACTCACATTCAATCACATTTATTCTCCCATGCATAGCATGCGTCAATTCAAAAAGAAAAACTTCAGAAAATAATCCATAAATAGAAAAAATATATTGACTAACACAGGATACATAAAATCTTTCATTGGAAATCTTCGAGGATTATGACACCTTAAAATAAGCAATGTTCAAAAGAATATGAGATAATGTTGGATCAATAATTACAACTGCCAGCTGATTTTCTCAGACAAAGCAAAATTGATTTTATATAGACGCTAGAAAAAGAGTGATGGAACCTCACATTGATTAGGAAGAACAAATTTTCACTAATAGATTTTAGTGCAAAATTAGTTTGATACAATGCAGATAAATGAACCTAGAGTTAAACATTAAAAGAAAATAAAATCCAAGTTTCGCAAGTTTGGGCCACTTAATAGTTAGGTCACTAGTTCCAATTATTTAAGTCCATTAGTTCTTCAAAGTTTCATACATGTTACTGTAATCTGATAAGAATATTAAGTTGTTTCTAAAAAAAGATCCTTTTCTATTATAAGCACTTGAATGTAGGTCAATTAGTTTCTTTTGCTTTTCTACAACCCTCTTGCCAACACTTCTAGAAAGGTGGCATTGCATATTGTCTTATCCATCTCTAGAATATTGACGGTACAAGTACTATCTAGCCTAGATAGGAAAGAGAAAAAGAGAGATGATTCTGTACTTGACCCTTTTTAAAAAGAATATAGACAAAGGATAAGGAAATAAAGCAAATGCCTTATCATAACAATTTTATACCTGTATCTGCCTGGGTCAGATTGATCAATTCATCATGAAGACCTAAATCAAAGTCAACATGTCATTGGTTGAGAAGCTCCTTAAACCACCTACAACTCAATCTAGCCAATGGTACTTTTTTGCTTCTCCTTCTAACATAAATGTCGCCAATGGTACTTTTCTATTTTCGGGATAGATCATACCATCTAAAATATTTTCAATCTTTAACAATCAGTCTTCAGCTATGGTTGGATCACTTGCACCCTTAAATGCTGGTGGTTTAAAAGCTTGAAATAATTTTAAAAGTCGATCCACTTCACTATCATTTTCAGATCTAGATCCAGCGCTAGTAGAAGATTTCTCCATTGATGTCATTTTATTTACCACTTGTGATATCAATTGCACAATATCTTGAAGTTATTTAGATTTGTTTCCTTCATTCATTCTTGTTTAGATATCTGGCCGGGATGATTGACCCGTCATTCTTTCTGGCAACTCTTCAGACATAACTATATATATGCATATAGGTAATTCATACAATACATATACTCATTGTAATAAACATAATCATTCAAAGCATTAAATAAGCAAGTATGCTATTGTACTAAAATGAATGCACAATTCCAATAAAACTTGATTCAACCTATAGCTCTGTATATATCTCATCCTACTTCTTCTAAATCCAATTATGCTTCCATTTTATCTTAATTTGGTTATGATACCAATTTCTGTTACACCCCAATTTGACCTACCCCTTAACGGTCAATCTGGAGTATAATAGAGAAGGAAAATCTAAACCGGTTCCTTCATACTAACACCCATTCCAAGCTATTACTTTCATAATGAAGTAAGTGAAATAAATCTATTTAGACTCCCCTAATTTGCCAACCTATCTAATTTCATTATTAGTAATAGGAAGCATATAATGCCCCTTAATGAACATCAAATATAATTAAAGTAAATACAAAGCTCTATTAAAACTTTTAAAATTCATTCACATACCCAAAAGTCTGTACATCTAGCATTCAGATCTCTTTGCACACCCAAAACGTATTTACACCAAAAGAACGATCACCTCTTTTTATTGTCCCAAGGGCTCCTTCCCTTTCCTGCAGTACAATCACTGCTAATGAGCTAGGCTCAATGAAATATACAAACAATTTTTAAGAAATAATGATAAACAAATAAGAAATGCTTAGCAATGCTAACATAGTTAAAACACATATTGAAAGGTCATATTGAACCTAGAAGTGCTTAGCTTAGCAGTATTATTCATCTTAACAAAACTGTTTAACATTTTTAAATAAGTCATATAATAGCTATAAGTTTTTGCACCTTTTCAGCGTTCCAATTCAAGGTTGGGTCTAACTTCCCAACTTTTTAGAATGGAAATTGTTCTCTCATTCAGGGTTGAGTCAAATTTCTCAACTTTTAGAATTGAGAGTGTAGGCTTACCTCATTAGGTCTTTCGCATTTACTTGTGCGGGCCTATCCCCTATATATAACTTATTTCACTTTTCATATAGTCATCCTTTTTAGCCCTAATGACATATGTTTTTGATGACTTAGTTGCGCTTTAGCTGCTCTTCAGGTGCCCTTTAACTGCCATTTAACTGCCTTTTAGTTGCCTTTAGCTGCCATTTAGGTGCGCTTTAGCTACCCTTTAGCTGTGCTTTAGCTGCCCTTTAGTTGTGCTTTAGCTACCCTTTAGTTGCTCTGCCTTTAGTTGCGCTTTAGCCACCCTTTTTCTCATTCATTTGTTTATGAATATTTATCCTTTTAGACTTATGAAATCATTAACATTAATAAAGATTACTCTCTACATAAACAATTTCATACATATTCGATCATGCTCATACAAAATAACTAAAATAAATTGAAATGCATATGGTCATAAGCATAATCAAGATGAAGTGCTATAATAAAACATTTACTAATTCTTATAATCTTGGTTGGCTATCTCATCTCGTTAAGAATTTGTTCTCCTAGACTTTGTCTTTCTTTTCTCTTGTAAACAATCTCAATTAAGTTCCTCTTCATTCAATAATAATCCTTTTTTTTCTTTTCCTATATCCAACAATCTATCACAATGAACTCAGCTATCACCAACTGATTTCAGCAAACATTATTACATTCCATCCTTTTTAACCATAGATTTCAGCAAAAGTTCAATTTAGTAATTATAGATTGTTTTACCTGGACTTTATCCTCTCAACTGAGCCTTCACGAATCCTCTAGCACCCGCTCACAACAGCTTAGTAAACTCCAGATAAACTTATATGTGGTAAAAAAAAATTGGGAATGAGAAGTGAACTAAAACCTATTTTATATCTCAGTGCTCTTTTCACTTAGTCCACCAAACTCACCCTTAGTCGTCAGATTGCAGCATGCCAAAATCAATCCCTTGCATGCTCAGTTTAGTGGAATAGCTATAGTAAAATATATATTAAATAAATGACATGCTACAGTATTATCCACTATCTAATTAATTGTTAATTAACTAAGTTGATTATTCTATTAAATAAATTTACATCTATATAAACTTATAATAAAATAAGTTAATATTTAGAGGAAGTTAATACTTATATTATTTTGATCATTTTGAGGGCATTATAGCTATTCACCCAAGAAATCGACTCCATGGACTAATTGCTTACAAGCTGACAAGGGGTTCATTGCTACCTTCAAGAAAACAACGGAGATTACTCTCCCTCATCGCACAATAAAGCATCAAGCTTACCCATAAATGATATTTTAATGGAGATTGCAAAGGCTCAATCACCGCAAAAATTTAAAATGAGTGTAATGATTTCAATCAATAATCTCGTTTTATGTGTTGGCAAATTAACAAAGCTTCAGACGTTTCATACATTACATTAAATTTGTTTACATAGTCTAATTAAGTGTTAATTATGATCAAACGAGTACTTATCACATAAATAATGAATTTCAACTTAATTTTGATTCCATGAATTGTTTGCATACGATTTGACATATAGAAGTGAATGCTTTACCCTTTATAATCATTAAGTAATTATAAATTTAAAACTGCCATTAATCAGCTTCTCAAGAACACACATCCATAGAGCTTGATGGACCAACCCCAGCTTGTGCACGACAGGGTCTCATACAAAGGTTTGCGGCTATAGCCTTTAAGCCCAATTTGTTGCACAAAAAGATAATTTCAATTAGCAGTTGAATTCCTTGTGAGCTAGCAATTGGAAGGAGAGTTTTGAGGAGATTTTTGAGATGTTTATTGATATAATTAAATAGATATTTTGAGGTTCTGAGGGTATAAATACTGCATACGTATGACAGTAAAAACCAAATGGAGAAGTGAATATAAGAGCTTACGTGCAAAATCTTTCAAGTGGCTTTCAGGAATTTTTTAAGTGTTCATTAAAACAATCACCATCTTTTGAGGTTTCTGCTAAATTCAAAGAATTAGGGAGGGAAAATGCTGCCATTTTATTGCACAAAATTATTCATATTTATAGATCTATACAAGATAACTTAATAAAGAAACAAATAATTACATAACCATACATGATTGTCCTAATATAATCCTTCCTGAATCAGCCACCCAGATATGGAAGAACATCAGTGTGATGCAAGTGAGCCTCCGACGGATCCTCATCTTGACCATGGGATCAAATATCAAGGGACGTGATGCAAACCAAGGAGCTGGATATGATGAGCATACACATGAGAATAAAGCTCAAGACCCTTTGTCTCTTCCCAGTTGCCCAATTACAAGACTTAGAATCAAATATTTCAAGGAAGCACTAAATGGTTTGATCCAAAAAAATTGGACTGATCCTAAAAACTCCAACATGGACTCAAATTTTCAAAGCCTAGTCCATGTCATCAAAGAAATTGAGGAGGTTAATTAGTATGCATTTTCGTAACCAGCAAGGAGGTAATTAAAGAGGCTCATTAACAAGTATGTTTTTGCCAAGTTTCAAGAATATTAAATGGGAAATTTACTTGGGAATAGCTGGGCATATGTGGGAAATCATTTTGTAGTCTAGGAAGTTCAAATCAATGTTTAAAATTGTGCAATTGGGTATTAAGGCATTTTCTTTTCTTGAGGCGAGGTGTAAGCCTCAAAGCGTTTTGTGATGTGAGCCTCAAAATCAAAAAAATTGTGTAAAGTGCAAATAAAAATTAAAAGTAAATGTTTATATAAAAGATTGAAATAGTTGGCAACAATTAGAAAATAATATGTACTGTCATCACTTAGGGTGTATTTATTTGAGTCGTCATATAACAAATAGGACTCTCCCTTGTCTCATCCTATAGTGTCTAATACCTCCTAATATGCTTCTTCTTCATTTATTTCAGTCATCATCCTTATTCATAAATTATTTTCATCAACATAAAGATAAGATTAATACTAAAAAATTTTTAGAGGAGGTGGTGGTGGTGTGTTGCTTTCAAGTGATCATTGATGGTGGCTGCGACGGTAGTGGTCGTGGCAAAGGCAGTGTACTCGAGGTTGAGGTAGGTGAGAGGAAGTTATAGCAATTCAGGGGTGCATGAATGTGTGATTTATTCAGGGCTTTACTTAAGGATTTATTCAGGCGTGCATGAATGTGTGATTTATTCAGGCAGTGTACTCGAGGTTGAGGTAGCTGAGAGGAAGTGCATTGAAACAATCACTATCCTTTGAGGCTTCTGTTAAATTCAAAGAATTGGAGAGGCAAAATGATTCCATTTTTTTGCACAAAATTATCCCTATTTATAGATCTATATAAGATATCTTAATAAAGAAACAAATAATTACATAACCATGTATGATTGTCCTAAGATAATCCTTCCTAAATCAGCCACCCAAATATGGAAGAACATCGGCGTGATCCGGGTGAGCCTCCCACGAATTCCTATCTTGGTCGTGGGATCAAGTATCAAGGGATGGAAGGGATTTAACAAAGATCAGGATGATCCAGGTAAGCCCCCCACGAATTTTCATCCTGGCCGTGGAATCAAGTGTCAAGGGACAACTGGGATTTAAAACTCCCCCTCAAGCTGGGGAATACAGATCTATCATTCATATTTTGATAATTAGTCCCAAAAAAGTAGAGTTATCAAGCCTCTTGGTGCACTATAGAGTCCTCCATTTGATCAAAACTTTGGGAGAAATTAGCTTCAGATATTGTGGTGAGAAATAGAAGCAATGAAGGCTATATTAAGCAGGACAACAATGAAGGATGTATTGGTTATATATAGGACAAGAACCGCAAGGGAAGGTCGGCAATGAAGGCACGACAACAGGAAAAAATCCTATTTTTAGGGTTGTGACAAGCTTTAAGACAGCAGCAGAAAAACAAGTCTCAAGCTGCATAGCTATTGGCAAATTTCATCTTGTTCGATCTAGCCAGCCTTCAAACCAATGCAAATTAGTCATCCGACTCCACCCGAACACTCCTGTTCGATCGACCCCGTAGGAAGTACACGCAAGGCCTCAAATCCCTCTGGTCTGATCAAAGGTCTTGCACTCTTGCTTGTCATTGAACTCTCAACTCTTTCCATACGCAAACAAAAGGTCTTGCACTCAACTTCTCTTGCTTCTTGTTCGATCGACTCTAGACGTTGCACGCGAGAGGAACTCTTGCTCAATATTGTATATTTCAAATCCACTAGAATTGTATATTGTATATTTCATTTTGTTTTATGAATCTTACGCCACTTATATTTTAAAAATGTCTTATATTATTCTAATTCTTGCTACTTTGCAAGAGGTCTACCTATCAAAATCAAGTCATCTGCAAATAGCATACACCAAAGCACCACATGTGATATATATGGCAACCGCAAAATCAGCAACAAAATGAATTGCAACTAACATGATCAACAATATGCAAATAATTAGGCAAATCAACATACAAGCATCAACTTCAAAAGAACCTCTAGTGTAAAATCAAACTAGAAATACATATTCCCAATAGAAAATAATTTTTTGGAAAATTTTTATTCGGTATTCAGCGAAAGAAGTGCAAGAACAACAGCATCTAATCAAATTATGTTCAAAGACTGCAGAAAAGGGGGTTTTAGGTGAGATAAAAGTTAAGGTAATGTCATGGGAAGAAAAAGAGAAAGGTCACACACGCATGGAGAACCTGCGGACTTCTGGATTAATGTTGAGCCTGAAAACCAGCAAATTCTTCACTTGTAGGAGAAAAAAATTAAAAGAAACAAGAAGACGCAAGGATAGTAATTGTGCCATCATCTAAAGGTTAAGAAAATGAAACGTATCATGCCCTTCTTGTGATTCCGTGCTGCCTCAACATATATAAAGAACTTACTCCTTCAGTTCATGGAACCAAATATCCGTGAAATGAAACTAAGGATTTCTAAGGTGTTGCTTTCTAATAAGAGCATAAATAATTAGTAGAGGAAGATAAACAAATATTTATATGATCCTACTTGTCCATTTATGGGAAAAAACTCAAACTTTAAAGAAAGTATAGGAAAAGAGAATATAAATTCATATAAACTAGAAGTATATCATCATAGGCATATTTTGTTGAAGGCTTAGAAGAAAACAATCATAATGAGTACCTTCGAAAGAGCTGGTGGAGGAGGACATATGATTGACTTCATCTTCATAAGGCATCTTTCTGTTATATCTCTTTCCTTCTTATCATAGCTTACAAGTCTTCTATATATAGGTGGAAGCCACAAGTTTGCAATCTCCCTTAATTTATTAGGGAGTTGAGTAGCTATTTTCATCAGAGCCTTTGATGATGATACAAAATAAGAGACATATAAGAGCACATAATTGAAAGAGATACGTTACATGGAGTCGAAAATTTTTATTTTTCTGATAAGAGAAAGACTGTGGTACATGAACTAGTAAATAGCAACATGACAAACATGCATATTTTGAGGCGAACAGACTTGCAAAATTCTCATTCAAAAACAAAATATCTAAGAATGATTGCAAGTTTTTATGATAGTGCATTATCAGATGACGATTCATGATGCTCAATAATTGAAAAAAATCAACAGCCATCGAAATAATACATAGTATCCAAACAAAATCCTTATAGACATGTCAAGAATAAGGTTTGTGGATCATGAATCTGACAACTTTTTTAGACTCATTGTGCCCCATCCAAAGTCGGCTCATTGAAATATAATGATATGCCTGTCAGAAGAGCAATAGCCAACTTAGGCTAGGGCATCGAGCTTAACCTTGATGCCCTCTATGTCCAAGAGCCAAGGAAATCTAAGGAGTATATGTTGCAAGCCCCCGAGAATACCTGAAGTTAAAGCCCTGATAGGCATCAGATGATAGTGATTGAGGCTTTAATACCAAGTCAATTCCAAGAAGATGTAAAGAAAGAAAAAAATGAGATTAGTGCCCAAATAAGGTGAACAATGAATGGAGTATGTTCTAGAGCTGACAATGTCTGATTTGGAAATGATTTTGATATTTGGAAATATAACTTAACTAACTAACTACTCTAAATAGAGTGATTACTGTCTTAACTTCACTAGTTTTAAATATAGATAATTAATAACTAATTTAAATACTTAATTAAAAGCAGAAAATCGTGTAAAATAGATATAGATGTTAATAATTAACAATAAATTTTTATTAAATTGAAATTGAATTCTCTTATTTTAAATAAGGTTTTTAGCATTAAAAGGGGAAAACCTATTTGTCCTAATTGAATAAGCATTCAAAAAAAGGAAAAATAGGCCATTAATGAAAGAAATAAAATCTTAATTTCTGTTATACAAAATAGGGTTATAATTTCAATTGACCGTATTTAATGTAAGACGCATACTCAAAAATTTTCATAATCCTTTAAAGCAACTAAGTAATTTTAATAATTAAAACTAATCTTAAAATAGTTATTAAAAATATACAGCATGCGAGTAATTGATGAATTAATCTAGCAGCCAGTATTAGACATGTAAGTCCTACTGAGTTTTATAACTCATAAAGTATATTTAAAGTAAGAAAAAATTTGTAAATAATTATATTTTGAGAGTACAAATAATATTTAAAATAAATTTTTTGATATAAAATAAGAATAATTTCATGCATGTCAAATTAAGTATATATGTATATAATTATGAACATATTTTGAGCAACTGCTTCTTGTAAGGGCCTTCGTGGCCAAGCGGGCTATATAAATACATATTTGAGAACTTACAGCCCCATATAAGTCTGATATGAGATATTAATGATTTGTAGCATCAGATGATAGTGATTGAGGCTTTAATACCAAGTCAATTCCAAGAAGATGTAAAGAAAGAAACAAATGAGATTAGTGCCCAAATAAGGTGAACAATGAATGGAGTATGTTCTAGAGCTGACAATGTCTGATTTGAAATTTAATGAAATGCAATAATTATGCATATACAATGAGCAAATTAACAGTGTAATAGGATAGGTCAAATCAAATCAGCCTACTGAGTTGATCTGGCTTAACCAGGAATCCTAACTAGTATGTGCTATCGCTCTAAATTAGAGAAATTCAATATTTCACTAGTCCAAACTTAATGAAATTAATCTTCACTAATTTTATAATTTTTATATTTTTATTTTCTTCTTAATTAAAAAGTCATTTAATGCTTGATTATTGATTTTGATATTTGGAAATATAACTTAACTAACTAACTACTCTAAATAGAGTGATTACTGTCTTAAGTTCACTAGTTTTAAATATAGATAATTAATAACTAATTTAAATACTTAATAAAAAGCAGAAAATCGTGTAAAAAATAGATATAGATGTTAATAATTAACAATAATTTTTTATTAAATTGAAATTGAATTCTCTTATTTTAAATAAGGTTTTTAGCATTAAAAGGGGAAAACCTATTTGTCCTAATTGAATAAGCATTAAAAAAAAGGAAAAATAGGCCATTAATGAAAGAAATAAAATCTTAATTTCTTTTATACAAAATAGGGTTATATTTTCAATTGACCGTATTTAATGTAAGACGCATACTAAAAAATTATCATAATCCTTTAAAGCAACTAAGTAATTTTAATAATTAAAACTAATCTTAAAATAGTTATTAAAAATATACAGCATGCAAGTAATTGATGAATTAATCTAGCAGCCAGTATTTGACATGTAAGTCCTACTGAGTTTTATAACTCATAAAGTATATTTAAAGTAAGAAAAAATTTGTAAATAATTATATTTTGACTCACAAATAATATTTAAAATAAATTTTTTGATATAAAATAAGAATAATTTCATGCATGTCAAATTACGTATATGTGTATATAATTATGAACATATTTTGAGCAACTGCTGCTTGTAAGGGCCTTCGTGGCCAAGCGGGCTATATAAATACATATTTGAGAACTTACAGCCCATATAAGTCTAATATGAGATATTAGTGATTTGTAGCTTCTTATTTATTTTGTTTAAATTGAGTTTTGTACTCAATCTTGATAATTTGATAAGTTTGCCTCATATTATTGGTTGTATATGTATAAAAATAAATATATAATTAAGATAATGTAAGCAAAATAAGTGCATATGAATATAAGCAATAATGATCAATGCATATTTTTATGTTGAAGTATAATGCCATGTAAGTCCTAGTGAGTTTTATAACTCACCTTAAGTTTCATTTTGTAGATGCTTTCAGATTAATTTGCAGGACATGAAAGTCATCGAAGATAAATAAAGACTTAGGATGCTTACTATTTCATTGTATTAAACATCTTAAGTTAATGTATAATACTTTCTTATATTATAAGAATTCCTTATTATACATCTTATGTATGTCGTTGTAATTAAATATTTATGCATGTATGTTTCAAATGTAATATCAGAGCACCATTTAAAATTAGAAAATATTTATGACATATTCATTATTACAACTTAATAATATCATATTTATAATACCCGCTAAAACTGTTGATCAAATAAGTCATCAATCCATGATAATGGGTACTTATTGTTGATAGTCACTTGATTTAAAGAACGATAATTTATACACAATCGAAAAGATCCATCTTTTTTTCTTCACAAAGAGTACAAGAACACCCTAGGGTGAAACACTGGGCCAAATAAATCTCTAAATCCAAAAGTTCCTGAAGTTGTAATTTCAAATCTAATAGTTCTAAGGTCAAAATTCTATAGGGTGCCTTAGAAATTGGTGAAGTTCCTGGTATTAAAGCAATTGTAAAATCTACCTCTAGTTTTAGTAGCAAATCGGGTAAATTTTTTGGAAAGACATTTTGAAATTCTCTGACTACATGCTCTCTTCAATAGAAAAATATGTTAAACTCATTATAGAAGTGGTATTTTCCTGAAAGAAAAAGTTTGTTGATTTGAAGGATAAAAGTTTAACTCTTTTCTTGAATCAAATTGGCCTTCCATGTTGATAACCAATCCATTCCAAGAATAATTCCAAAATCTTTAATTGGCAAAGGAAGTAAGTCGACAGGCATGCCATGTGATTGAATTATTATTTCACAGTTTGGATAATACATTCTGGTTTGAAAGTATCATCTTAAAGGTGTTGAGATAATGAGTTGAGTTTTATATGGCTGGGATTTGAGTTGATGTTTGGCAGCAAGTGTATTTGATACAAAAGAATGAGTTGATCCAAAGTCAAAAAGAGTATAGAATGAAACTTCAAAGGCAGATAATGTACCTTCCATAGTGGCATTTGATGTTTGGGCTTCTTCACTTGTCAAAGCAAACACTGTAGTTTAAGGATTTTAAGGCCCGATTTTATTGTACATTGTATCTTGGGTGGTCAAATTTTTCTTTGGAAAGTTGGAAATGAAATGAGATGAACTACCACAGATAAAACATCGATGATTTAACTTGTAACAATCCTCCACCTTATGCTTTCCTCCACAATGAGTGCAATTGATTGGGTTTGCTTGATAATTATTTATAGTTTGAGGATTAAAATACTTTTCTTTTCCTTATTTTCTCCTTTAAAATTTTGGTTATTATGCAGTCATTTCTCGGATTAACGTTCCCACCTTGCTACTTTACGTTCTTCAATAATTAATAGCAAGTTCCCCTCTACCACGATCTGAGAAATTCACAGTGATTATGATGGTAGTTGATAAGTTGATAAAATATGCTCATTTCATTCCCTTACGACATCCCAACACAATCGTTATAGTAACAGCAGCATTCATCAGGGAGGTGGTTAGATTGCATGAAATCCCAAAGTCAATAATATTTGATCGAGATAAGGTGTTTCTCAGTTAATTCTGGAGGGAATTGTTCATGCTGCAGTGTACAGTTCTCAACAAGAGCACCGCCTACCAATCTCAGACAGATGTACAGATGGAAGTAGCCACCAGAAGTTTGGAGACTTACTTGCAATGTTTTGTTTTAGAAATACCTCGAGTGTAGGCCAAGTGGCTAGTGTGGGCAGAGTATTGGCACAAACCTCTTACCACTCAGCTTCTCAGATGACCCCATTCAAAAAATTTATACGACCCATTCAAAATATTGTACGACAGAGATCCCCACACATGGTGCATTTTGGACAAGGGAGCACACCAATCTCTTCAGTAACAAAATACTTGGAGAAAAGACATAGGTGCTAGAGGAGTTGAAGAGGCACCTGATGAGAGCATAGTAGATTATGAAAAAGCAGGCAGATGAACATAGGAAGGACATCCAATTCCAAGTTGGGGATAAGATGTTTTTAAAATTACATCCTTACAGATAGAGGACGGTGGCAAACAGGAAAAACGAGAAACTAGCCTCGAAGTATTTTGGCCCATATGAGATATTGAAAAAGATTGGAGCAGTGGCTTATCGCCTAAGGTTGCCCCCGACAGCCAGCATACATCAAGTGTTACATGCATCACAGTTGAGGAGGGCCCTAAAAGGAGCATGCAGCTAGTATAGTGTTATTGGAGTCACTGACTGAGGATGTAGAAGTGGTGTTAGAGCCTTTGGAGCTTAAAGGGATATAACAAGGAGAAGGGAGGGAGAATGAAGTCTTGATTAAATGGAAGAGCCTGCCAGACTATGACTACACTTGGGAGCCATACGAGAGGATGAAGACCCAATTCCCATCATTTCACCTTGAGGATAAGATGATTCTTTGGGAGGGGGGTATTGTTAGACCGACTCATGGGTCGGTTGAACCGGTCCAAGTTGGACCAATTCAAGTTTATTCCATGTGGAATAAACCTGCCGCCCAGCAAAGGGGCAGACGGCTCAGTAGGGCCCAGCAAAGTTAAGAGGGGATTTAGGATTTAATTAATGAAAGCTTTGGGAGAAAAAATTCAAAAACAAGGGTTGTTTAGGAAATTGTATTGGTGTTTTTGCTTTAAATAGTTCTTTTATATCTAGGGTTAGGTTATGTGAGAATTTATGCATAATTTGCATTTCTCCTAGGATTGTTTGGGTTCTAGTCTTCGACTAGAGAGTTGGAGAGAAGGTTCTTCCTTCCAAATTGAAGATCCACTGTATCTTGTCTTTTTTCTTGATTATTTCAGCAATTTCAAAGCTTTTCTTGTGGTTGCAATCAAGCTTTTCTCCTACAAATCTGATTTGTGCTTGTTGGAATTTAAATTTATGCACCTGTGTCATAACAAAATGCTAAGTAGATATTTTATAATCTATTTTATTTGTATTAAATTCTTATTTTTTATATTATCTCTATGTGAAAATAAGTTACTTCTTATTTAAAAAAATATACATATATGCATTTTTTTATGTTCCTTTAAATATATAATTATTTCTCTAAAATTTCTTAATACATTGAAATCTTATTTTCTTAAAAACTTATATCAAGATTATTTTTAGAACTATAAAATTAATAATTTGAAGATAATATATATAAACTAAAATTTTATAATTACTTCTAAATAATAAAAAATTATTGAATAATATCATAATTAAATAAATTTAAAATCATGCCACAAAACTTGCATTAACATAAACTAAATATAGATAATAAAAATTTTGCCTAATAAAATTTGATGATTGTAGAAGAATTTCACGAACAA
>NW_021318893.1:132099-147479 GCF_001605985.2 Dendrobium catenatum
CAACAAAAGAATTATTGAATCCTATAAATTTTTCTAAGCTTTTCCAAAATTTCTTACTCTCTTTTTTTCTCTCTCTGGCTTTCTTTCTCCAACCAAACAATTGAATCTAAGAGCTCTCTTTTTTCCTCCTCTCAAACATTAATCTTTTTCATGAAATTATTTTTGCATGAAAATCATATTTTTTCTGCTCAGTTTATAGGTGAACAAACACTTGATTTGGAGAATGGAGAAGTGGCAAAAATAAACATGAACAGTGAATTCCCTACAATTTTTTGAGGTATTTGTATAAATTAAAGATGCTAGAAAACTTGCACGAAGACTTTCCTACATAATTACACATATTTGGAGAAGCTTGCATAACAACATATAATTATATGATATTGAAGGCTTTTTTAAGGGTGATAGCTTGGTTTTAAAAATCGGACCGGACGATCGGTTTTGGGACCGGTCAACTGAACTGGTAAGTTGTCCGATCCGGTTCCAAATTTAAAAAATCGGACTTTGCGGAGAACAGGCCTGTACCGGACGTAAAACAGCAGGTACAACTGGCGAAACGGTGAACCAGTCCAGGTTCAAAAGAACCGGCCAGTTTACAAAATGTTTTTTAATTTTAAATAATGTATAAACAATATATTTACATTATTACATTTTTTAAAAATAATTTTTTTATTAAATATTTGAAATTTTTTTACCAATTAATATAAGGATGTCATCTCATGAAGTATGTTTTGTCAAAAAAGAGTGAACTTTACACTATATAAAGAGTTAAAAAGCAACCATCTCATACTTCCCATTGATGTGGAACTAAAAAATTGCATGAATGCTATATGAGCCTTGAATGTTGAGTTTGAGCTTTTATTGAACCATTTAATTTGGGTTGGTTGGGCCAAATTTGAGCGCGTTGAACCACGATTTTGGGTTGGTTGATGCAAATTATTTTAATTTGTATTATAAATTAATATATATAAATTGTATATAATGTATATAACAAATTAATAGTATAAATTTTTATATTGAAACTATATATATATTAATATTATTATTATTCACACATTTGTAAAGTTATAAAAATAAAAATCAAAAAAAAAAAAAACAATAAATTGTATATATTATATTAAATTTTAAATTGTTTTAAATGTATATTAAAGAATCTCATTTTTATCACTATAAATAATGTAAAAATTAATTATAATTAAATTATTAGATATCATAAGTATAAGATAATAAACTATGTCTTATAATTTAATTATAGGTATATGAGGGTTATTATTTTGTCTTTATTTTTTTTTTTATTGTTATTTTGATTTTTTATTGAATAATTATTTAATCATTTCAATTTAATTTAATTATATTTGATTGAGATAATAATCTACTAAAATTATAGAGTTTTAATTTTCTTAGAATTATAAGATTTTGAGGTTAGACTGTCTGTAATTATTATATTAATGGTTATTTAATTTTAATGATATTATTATTTAGTGAGATTTACATCACATCATTCATATATTATTCTATTTACATAGTTTAACACCTAAAACTTTAATATTACATACATACCACCCATAGTTCATTTTACATATCAATATGAGTGATAGAAAATTGAAATATATAGTGGTAGAAATGAAATATGAATGGAATATAATATTAAAAATAATATAGGGTGATAAGTATGTAATATTAAGTTTTGGTATTTTAGATATATAAATGGATGGACAAAGTGTATGTATGTAAATTTTTCTATTATTTATCACATCATCTCTATTCCGACCCCCAGTTCTGACCGGTCGAACCATGAACCTCGTCCTTCTTCGGTTCGTTATCCGGTTCGGTTTCACAACCTTGGACTGATAAGTTCATTAAAATCTAATCAATTTCAAAATATGATGAAGATCAAAAGATGAGTATAATTATAATATGTAAAATAATGAATTTTAAATAAGACTTATGTTACTATTAATATTCATTTCAAAATATCTTATGATAATAAAAATTACTAAAAATAAAATAAATTACTTAATCTTCTCATTAAGCAAATTAAACATCCAAAAAGATGATATTTCAATTTTAATTAAGTTATTAAAAATATTATATAAATTTTTTTCTTAGAAATTAATATAAATTTTAACATATTTTTATCTTTTTAATTTACTACTTTATTTTAAACAAATAATTTTAGCTGTGCATTAATCTAAAAAATTATTGAAAATTACAATTTCAACTTCATAACTAAAAATATTTGTAACTAATGAGTATGATTAAAACTTAATATATCATATTCATTATTTTTTCATATATATATATATATATACTATATATATATATATATATATATATAATATATATTATATATATCATATATATATTCAAATTAATACTTTAATTTTGATTATATTCTTTTTGTATAATTTCCTTTAGAAAACAGAAAATATAAAATACGTATATGATTATTACATTATGTAAATATCAGAATGAAGATAGAAAATAGAAAATCTATTTGTCTATTAAAATATAAAATAGATCATTTTGAATATTTTTTCTTTTCTTTTATTATTTTTTCATATATATATATATATATAATATATATATATTTATATATATTCATAGTAATTACTTTAGTCCACAAGGAGCTTGAACTTTTGTCACATAGGCTCTGTACAACCCTATAACTATCCTTTGTGACATGTTTTGTAAGGACGTTTTGCCCCTTTTGGGACCCTAGTCGTCTCTGAAGGACATTAAGGAAGAAACCCTAAGCTAAGTACCTCAAATGTAATATTTTTACAAAGCAAACACAAGAAGACAAAATCTTCTCCCTAAATATATGTTCTTGTTGCACTACTCCTACCCATTTTTCTCTTTTTTTAAACTATTTTCCCTCAAACCCCTACCTCTTTAAGGCATATTCCTAGCATCGACAAATTTGTGACAGCTAAGAAGAAGAGCATGGTTTCGGATTAAGACCTTGAATTGCCTCAATGGTTGTTGCAAGGAGCCAAATGGGGTTGTCGAATGCAACTCAACAGCTCCCAGACGCTATCAATACAGAGTTCAATTATGAAGGTATCTATGCTGAAACCGAAAAACACCAAACTCTCAGTTACAGGAGAGAGTAGGGAGGGCCTGAATCCAAAAAAACAAAACCAGTATTCCTAAATTAAAAAATTTGCATACATAAACAATCTATAGCGAACGAAGCCAACTTCATTTTCGTTGTCCGATTAACCTCGCCAAATGATTCCCAGAGCAAGATGGCGAGAGGCCCCTTTCTTGCAAAAAGCGACAATAAAAAATAAAGGTAAAAAACTCTCCAATAGTTTTCATGAAGCAGGAAGACGCAGTGGAGAAAGGGTTAAGGATATAAACCTTAAATGGAGGATACTAGTCGGAGTTGGATGGTCAACATGAGAACCCAAGCATTTCAGAGCTTGAGCCGCACTTGGAAACGAAAGAAAACTTATAAATAACAGGGGTACGTGCTTAAACCTCCGTGAACAAATAAAATTACGTATCAATTTAGGTTTTGGGGTCTTACCATCTCTCTTCTTGCGTGGTATAAATGTCAGACAGGAGGGCGGGTAATAGAGAGGGGAGTAAAGTGAGAGGATTTCAATGACGAGGTATCTTCGGCAGAGTTCCGCTGAAGTAGCCAAAAGGGATGAGTAAGCGAGAGATTTATCAGACAGTATTAGGTTTTGATCCTTTTTTATCTCAAGCTTGACGCTTCCGCCATTGCACCAGGCGAGAAGACCAGCCCAAGGGTTGAGCGCAAGCTTGAATTAATGGGAAATTATTGACTTGTAATGTCTTGTGATAGCGAAATCGGAGAAGTGAGGACAGGGACTGATAGTCTGAATAAGAAGACTTCACAAGATTTTACTAGTTTTAACATAGAATAAGGTTGAAAGAAAAATGCTTCTTTGGAATTAACTTATTTGGGTTTTATAAATATGATAGCAAAATAATTCAAATTAAGTCAAATTTCAATAGGAATTAGTAGGAGTAGGCACTTAAGATAGCTACTTGAGTGATGACAAGAATTTTAAGGAAATTCAAACATAGAGAGAGCATTTTTATAGTACAATGAGAAGTATATTAATTGTATGATAGTGTTACTCTCAATCATGATATAATATAGTATAAATTTTTATTCGAAAAAAATTCATATACATGTAATTGTAAGATGAGGAAGATGTTTTTAAGTACTAAATGGAATTGCCAAGAGAGTAGAGCTATTTATGAATAGAGGCATTAAAATGGCTTAAATAGAGAAATGAGGAATATGAAGCTAGTGCCAAAAAAAAATGACCTCTGTGTTAGTAATATTATAACTAAAATTGTCATATTATTACAATATTAAGCTTATGAAGGCCATTCCCAAAGGTGGAGGATGAGGAGATGTTGATGTGTTTTTTTTTGGCGAGAGAGTACCAAAGATGTTGAGTTTAGAAGAATAATATGTGGCTCATAGATAAAGATTTCATGTCATTGTTGATAGTTAGGATTGCAAGTTATTTTTCATTATCTCAAATTAAACAAAGTGTCTTTTTGTGGTAGATCATTAGCTTTTTAACTTATTTTTGTAGGTGATTTGGTTCATTTCTATGACTTGGGTGTACAAAGCTGATAATAGACTTTTATAGTTTTGTTATACATTACTTCTACTAATCCATCCCAACTAAAATTACAAAAAACGAAATAAAAGCACCTACATTTTGATGAATAAGTGGAGAAGCATTGGGAAGAAAGTCAAACAAAAGGTTTCAGTTTAATTGCCCTTCTACGAAGATTTAAAGCAACTTTTTTATCATTATACAAGAGTTTAGAAGCAACCATATGTTAGGCAATAATCAAATAAGAGATTGATCAAAAATTTAAATGCTTGACCACTCAGGTATCATAGTTTGTATATTAGTAGCAGGAAGAGAAAAAAAAAAGGAGAGCAAGGGAGTATTTGAGTTGAACTATCCATTCACTCAAATAAGATCCGAGAATGTGATACAAGAGAAGAAAGAGGTAGAGGAGGTCTGTAATGGAAGTGGAGGACATGGGGAGACCAATAAGTTGCCATTGTTTGTTATAGAACATGGGTCAAGAAGGTTGGGATGCATCGCATCTCTTATGATTATACATAGAGGATACCATTAGTTATGGGTATATATATTTAAAAAAAATGAAGAAAAATGAGTGTAAGAAGAATTGATTGAAGATTTCATATATTCAGGAGAGAAAAAAGCCCATGCTTGTTGTCATTGATTTGCTTCGCCCTATTGATGAGAGGCATTATCTTCTCCAAGATTTTAAATGCCAAGACTGTTGAATACTCTAAGGACAAGGAGAAAGCATTAGGCAGGGGAAAGAGCTATGTGGTCTAATATTTTAAAAATCATAAAACATCGAAGCTCGCGCTCGCGCGCTCCATTTCTTATGAAAACAGCATGATTCTAGAAGTTGAAAATCTTTACATTAACGTCAATTTTGTTCAATTACATTAATTCCTTATATTTTCTTAAGAATAGACTGAATTTTGTGCTGTCTAAAGACCTATGGGGTCCAAGCATTAGTTGTGTTGGATAAATTATTTTATTAGAATTTAAATTAAGTTTTTTGAATTAATATTATATATATATATATATATATATATATTATTATTATTAATTCATAGTATTTCACTTTAGTCACAAGGAGCTTGAACTTTTGTCCCATAGCTCTGTGCAATCCTATAAATATCCCTTGTGACAATGTTTGAAGGACGTTTTGACCCTTTTAGGACCCTAGTCGTCTCTGAAGGGACATTAAGGAAGATACCCTAAGCTAAGTACCTCAAATGTAATATTTTCTACAAAGCAAACATAATAGTATTTCACTTTAGTCACAAGGAGCTTGAACTTTTGTCCCATAGCTCTGTGCAATCCTATAAATATCCCTTGTGACAATGTTTGAAGGACGTTTTGACCCTTTTAGGACCCTAGTCGTCTCTGAAGGGACATTAAGGAAGATACCCTAAGCTAAGTACCTCAAATGTAATATTTTCTACAAAGCAAACACAAGAAGACAAGTCTTCTCCCTAAATATATGTTCTGTTCATTTACTCCCTACTCCATTTTTTTCTTTTTTTTTAACTCTTTTCCCTCAACCCCTATCTCTTTAAGGCAGACCCTAGCGTCGACAAATGTGACAGCTAAGAAGAAGAAGCATGGTGCGGATTAAAGACCTGAATTGCCTCAAATGTTGTTGACAAGGAGCCAAATGGGTTGTCAATGGCATACTCAACAGCTCCCAGGACGCTATCAATACAGAGTTCAATTATGAAGGTATCTAATTGCTGAACCGAAACACACCAAACTCCCAAGTTACAGATGGCCTGAAATCCAAACAAAACCAGTCACCATAAATAAAAAATTTGCCTACATCAAACAATCTTAGCAACAACCAACCTTCATTTTCGTTGTCACAATTAACCTCGCCAATGAATCCAGAGCAGATCGAGAGGCCCCTTCTGCAAAAGCGACCAATGAAAAATAAATAAAACTCTCCAATAGTTTCATAAGCAGGAAACCAGTGGAAAAGGGTTCGATATAAACCTGAAATGGAGGATACTAGCGATGGATGGTACAACATGAAACCCAAGCATTTCAGAGCTTGAGCCGCACTGGAAAACGAAAGAAAACTTATAAATAACAGGGGTACGTAGCCTAAACCCGTGACAAATAAATTACGTATCAATTAGTTTTGGGGTCTAACATCTCCTCTTCTTGGTGATAAATGTCAGAAAGGAGGGCGGGTAATAGAGGAGGGGAGTAGAGTGAGAGGATTTCCATGGACGAGGTATCTTCGGCAGAGTTCCGCTGAAGTAGCAAAAGGGATGAGTAAGCGAGAGATTTATCAGACAGTATTAGGGTTTTGATCTTTTTTATCTCAAGCTTGACGGCTTCCGCCATTGCACACAGAGGACCAGCCAAGGGTGAGCGCCAAGCTTGAAATAATGGGAAATTTGGCTTGTGATATCTTGTGAATGCGAAATCGGAGGAAGGAGGACAGGACTGATAGTTTGAATAAGAAGACTTCACAAGATTTTACTAGGTTTTAACATAATTAGAATAAGGTTGAAAGAAAAATGCTTCTTTGGAAATTGACTTATTTGAGTTTTATAAATATATAGCAAAATAATTCAAATAAGTCAATTTCAATAGGATTAGTAGGAGTAGGCACTTAGATAGCTACTTGAGTGATGACAAGAATTTTAAAAATTCAAACATAGAGAGAGCAATTTATAGTACAATGAGAGTTATAATTGTATGATAGTGTACTCTCAATCATGATAAATATAGTATAATTTTTATTCGAAAAAATTCATATACATGTAATTGATTGAAGATGAGGAAGATGTTTTTAAGTACTAATGGAATTGCCAAGGAGATAGACTATTATGATAGAGGGCATTAAAATGGTTAAATAGAGAAATGAGGAATTATGAAGCTAGTGCCCAAAAAAAATGCCTCTGTGTAGTAATATTATAACTAAAATTGTCATATTATTACAATATTAAGCTTATGAAGCCATCCCAAAGGTGGAGATGAGAGATGTGATGTGTTTTTTTTGGGAGAGAGTACCAAAGATGTTGAGTTAGAAGAATAATATGGTGCTCATAGATAAAGATTTCATGTCATTGTTGATAGTTAGGATGCAAGTATTTTTCATTATCTCAAATTAAACAAAGTGTCTTTTTGTGGTAGATCATTAGCTTTTAACTTATTTTTTGTAGGTGATTGTTCATTCTATGCTGGTGTACAAAGCTGATAATAGACTTTTATAGTTTTGTTATACATACTTCTACTCAATCCATCCCAACTAAAATTACAAAAAAGAATAAAAGCACCTACATTTTGATGATATAAGTGGAGAAGCATTGGAAGAAAGTCAACAAAAGGTTAGTAAATGCCCTTCTACGAAGATTTAAAGCAACTTTTTTATCATTATACAAGAGTTTAGAAGCAACCATATTTGGTTAGGCAATAATCAAATAAGATTGGATCAAAAATTAAATGCTTTGACCAATCATATTCATAGTTTTGTATATTAGTAGCAGGAAGAAAAAAAAGGAGAGCAAGGGAGTATTTGATGTTGACTCATCCATTCACTCAAATAAGATCGAGAATGTGATACAAGAGAAGAAAGAGGTAGAGGAGGTCTGAATGGAAGTGGAGGACATGGGAGACCAATAAGTTGCCATTGTTTGTATAGAACATGGGTCAAGAAGGTTGGGGATGTCATCGCATCTCTTATGATTATACATAAGAGTGATACATAGTTATTGGGGTTTAAAATAAAGAAGAAAAATAGTAGTAAGAAGAATTTGATTGAAGATTTCATATATTCAAGGAAGAGAAAAAAGCCCATGCTTGTTGTCATTGATTTGCTTCGCCCTATTGATGAGAGGCATTATCTTTCTCCAAGTTTTAAATGCCAAGACTGTTGAATACTCTAAGGACAAGGAGAAAGCATTAGGCAGGGAAAGAGCTATGTGGTTCTAATATTTTAAAAATCATAAAACATCGATAGATAAGAAGGTGAGAAATCATTTCTTTATGAAAAGCATGATTCTAGAAGTTGAATAATCTTTACATTAACGTCAATTTTTTTCATTACATTAATTCCTTATATTTCTTAAGAATAGACTGAATTTTGTGCTGTCTAAAGACCTATGGGTCAAGCATAGTTGTGTTGGATAAATTATTTGATTAGAATTCTAGATAGGTAAGCTGCACTTTTAGTAAGTACAAGAAAAAAGGACTCTTCCAAATGACCTAAAGACGCCATCATGCACGTCATGTGAGAAGACAAGTTTTTAAAGTTATAATATAATGTTCATATATTTTCTTTTTTAGATTTCTCTTCCTATAAAGCCCATGATGTTATTGACTTGGACACCTCTTACACCTTAGTGTATCCCTTATAGGCAACAATAAGTTTATTCTCCTAGTGCTTCGCTTGGTTGCTTGAGATGTAAGGATTATTTGATAATGGGTAAGAACTTATCTCCTCTAAATTTCTTAGAAGTGGAGGAGAGACACCACAGATAAGGTCTCAAGGTCTACAACAACATAAGAGACTTGGTATTTTAATAAAAAATTATATATACTTTTGCACATAGTCTAATTTGTGTATTATATAGTGCTTTAAGCAAAGATTGTAGAACATGTAAGATAAAACATATGATTCATGGTAGAACTATTTTGGTTCATCTTTAAGTAGTTGAGGGACCAAAATGGTCCTTTAATATAGTTAGGGACTATTTTAGTCTTTCATAAAAAGTCAATGGACTATTTTGACCCTTCTCTCTCTCTCAATCTATATATATATATATATATATATATATCAATTGTATCATCTTAATATAACTAATTTTAAATCTATCTCTTTTCTTAATAATGTTATGCTAACTCCTTAGATGGGATGAAATTTTATTATATGCTTGCATAATATCTACTTATGTGTTTGGACATTCATAAACTTAGGTAATGATGTCCTCTCTCAATCCTCACAAATATTTTCATTAATTAATAACATTAAAAATCATAGTATGCTTAAGTGTTTGAATGTTAACATTTGCCTATATACATATTAGTTTGCATTCATTATTGGTTTACCACATTATATTTCCTCTTTTTAACCTCTAATGACAAACAAGTTCAATAACTTTAATGCTTTTAGTGAAGGATGTTAACCTATTTTTTTGTCAAATTAAATCAATCTATCTATCTAATTAAGAAAGTGTTAAAAATAATTTTGAAGTTACTTTATGAGTAACTGATTAGTAGGTTTACACAATCACATTTCATTTATATAAGTCATGTTATGTCCTGCTCAGCATGCAAAAATTATATAAATTGGTGCAACTTTATTACAAATCTTATAATCCTCCCAAATCCAGTTAGTATGAAGTCAAATAATTCCTTAGAGATGTCAAACAGTCCACTCAAGTATTCAATCATAAGCAAGGTCTCACAATCCTCCTATTCTACAACATATTGATTTTAATTTACATTCACATTATTATCTAGTGCATTCAAGTATTCATTAAAATATGAAGGAAAGCCCATGCTTTATACTCAACCATATGTTGCATTCAAGTATTCATTAAAAGTTGAAGGAAAGCCTTGAAGTCCCTCTATGGCTCAATCCCTCGAGTGGTGAATCAAAATATGCATTTGACAAAGCAAGAAGCCTTTTATTAGATATGATTTACTTAAAATTATCCCCATGAGCATACTCCCATCTTAAGTCTATAAGAACCTCTAGGATGACAACCAATTGCTACCAAAAAGGACTCACCATTAAATTGGATCAACTAAATCGGTTGACTAAGTACATAATGGTCCATGAAAACTCATGGTAATGAAACCATTAGATTTTAATGGGTTCATCATCACTACCCACACAATCTAATTGTGATAAATTATCTCTAATATTTAATCCAAAGTATTACTAATATATGTTAAGCACTTAAACCTACTAACTATCCTTAATCAAAAGTTATCTCTCATGCTTAGAAGGGTTAATTAATCAAGGAAAACTTTTGAAATTCTGAAGTATGTTCATAAAGCATTACAAAAATGAGGGAGAAATCTTTGGATATTATCTCATATGCATTCCAGTTTTTCTTCTAAAAATTTAATCTGAAGAAAACTTTTACAAAAGCGATAGACACAAATTTTTGGAGCTTGCAAATCCATGTATTATGAAGGGACAATGAACTCTTTGAATTCATAGTAAAAATGCAAGCACGCATCATGCTGGGTTTCACACCCTAGAATCAAATTTGGAAGAACTGACTATTTGATCTTTTTAATCATCTACCAGAGCTTCTATAAATCATCAATATTTAATTTATATACATCCAGTGAAAGCATCTAACAATTGTATAGATCAAAATATTTCACTATAATCATTAATGCTGCAAAAAAAATTTATATACAATAGCTAGGATATTAGTATAATAATAATATATCCATAGCTCCTGATTATAAAAGTGCGAAAGAAAATATAAAATAATAGTTAAAAAAACTAGAAGATTTATGAAAATCTAACTCCACCTGGTCTTAATCCCTTCCTTGAACTGAAATTATTAAAATCTATATAAGAAGTTAAAAATTCTAGTAGTAAATCAAATTTTTTTTTTTTTTTTTTTTTGAGAAGATGCATATAGCATTGAAATAAAAAGGGAAACTATTACAAACTAGAAAATAACTAGCTAGGCTATCCTTTCAAAATAGTAAAAGGAAGCCTTATTTAAAAGCAATTTAAGCATAATGAAAGTATTCAAAAAATAGGAAATGTCATAATGAAAATAAGACCCTCTACTAATCATTTTAAACCAATAGGGGTGGAGGGGATACCAAAGATTAAACAACCAAAAAGGTTGATTAGTATCCCATAATTCCCAATTAAGTAAAAAAAAAGGTAAAATGATGCTTAAATTCCATTAGTCTAGTTCCTTTTTTCCAAATACCAACATATGCTTAAAATAAATCTTGAAAAAACAAGATTGCTAAACAAAGAAAATAAAATGGAATGAAAGCTTGTAGTAATTCAAATTCACTTAAGCTTACGCAAGGCTAGAAGAATCAATACGCGTCTTAGTTCAGTCAATATAGTCAATAACATTTATTCTCATCAATAATAATTTATTATTCGTAAGGTTCACAATGATTAATGATAAAAGCAATAAATCATTTTAATGAATCAATAATCGATAGAAGAATCAATAATATGTAAAGCAATCATACTAAAAAGCATTCATAAATTAATAAAGGAATCGTAACATTTATATGTTAATATCATCAATCTTATAAATCCTATCTATTATAAGTCATATGCATCACATGCAATCAATACATGTATTTGTATCCATTATGATCTATATATCAGTGTCATATGTCAATGCTATCAATATGTATATGCATCACATTATGATCTATATATCTGCTTGACTCACTTACACCCCTAATTGTAGCACTCCAATTCAAACAAAAATTCAAATATTTCATTATAAATATATGTTCATATTTTGGGTTGTTATACTATGGATGATAATTGGAAGCCATCGTATTATCCATCAATGTCATCGATATAGAAGATGTTAGCAAGAAGTATCCAAGAAAAGAGAAGGGCACTGGATGTTGAAGTCTTATATCAAAGGGATCACCATCAGGGAAGAAGATATTAGTGAGAAGTCATTAAAAAAATAAGATAGTGTTATCCAAGAATTTATACTAAGCACTAAGCCAAATTGCTATAGTGTGAGAATTTGTTGGCCAATGGTCAACAAGAGAAAAAAGCTTCAAGAATATGATCTACTCATAAGGTAGTGGCAAAGGATTTTTAAAAGTTAAATCTATTGGGATAAGGTGTAAGGAAGATACAAAAAATGACACATTTTAGGATAAGTCATTCAAAAGTAATGTTTTTTTTTTTAGGATAAGCTTCCATGAAAGGGAAACTTCTTTCTTAAGTTTAAAAGAATGATGACTTCTGGAGGAAGGCACTAAGACGAGTGACATTTGAGTAAGGCCCTGATGGGTATTAATAAGACTACCTAAAAGGTTAATAGGATGATATTAAATGAGAAAAATGTTGTAGACTTCAAAAATTCAAACCCCGACCTCTGTACAACCCTTTCTTTTTAATTTGTTGTCGAGGAGTGTTTTAATGAGTTTAGGTTTTGGGGTTAATTTTTAGAAGGCAGATTAAGTTTTAGATAAGAAAATACCTAGAGATTTTACCCTTATTTTGTGAGGAATTTATGATATGAGTTTAGGTTTCATATAGGTGCATGCCCTTATAGTTAACTACCCATTTTGATAACGAGAGAGAACTTCTGATTTTGGCTTGTCATTAAAATAGACACTTAGTACCCAGTGTATAGTAGCAGCAAGTTTTGATATTGAAAATTAAAATTTTATCACCATGCACATAAAAGGGATGGTGGGGGGAATGATGATTAACCCGATCAAGATCTTATTGTTCCATCATCCCGGGTTATCATGGTCCCTAGTCTGCTTAGTCAAAGGAGATAATCGACCCAAACGGACTGAATGATCCTTGTCGGTAACCATGGGTTCCTTCGTACAAGGGTACCTTGTAGACATGAGATGAATATTTATCTAAGGGATGAATTCAAGTCAAACTTAGCTAATAGACGTTATTATTCCATATTAATTATGCCCTATGATTCATTACTCAATGATAAGTAGCCATTGGGAAAAATATGGGCTATTAGCCATGACTGTGTGATAGTGGAGTCATTCGACCAAGCCATTAGGTTAGAAGGTCCCGACCATAATCATTTACCACATGGAGCTAGTATGGCCAAACCAAGGGCTCTTTGTGGAGTAGTTTGGCCAAACCACTGATTAGAGGACCAACCATGGCCATATCACGTAGAGCTGGCCTTTTGGACAAGCTCAGGGTTAAAGTGGAGTCGTACTACCCAAGCCACCAGTTAGAGGACAAATGCCATTTTCTTACTCGTAGAATGAAATTTGAGAATGAATCTGATTAATATTCTCAACTAAACATTGCTCTTGGAAAGCTAGAGATTCTTGAGTTCATCATCCTCGTCAAATAGTTGCGGAGGGTGGATGAGTTTTTCTTTAACTTTTAGATAATTAATTTGAATTTTAAATATAAAAACTCTTATTAAATATAGAGCTTTAGATTTTTGGTAGGATTTAAAAATTAACCCCTCAGATTGATATTAGCTTTCAATGCGGCCACCATAAGGGCAAAATTGTAGTCATTTGAAAATATTTAAACTTATACAAGTTTTGAGGCTTTTTAATGGGTAGGGTCCCCTCGGTTGAGATTAACTTTTAATGTGGTCATCACGAATGGCTCTTCTTTTGGCATATTCAATGCCTTGAGTGCCTAGATAAGATTTATTTCACGATCAAATAAAATTTTGAGATATTTTAGTAGCAATCAAGGCATCTCTATGTTTATTTTAATGCTTATATGTTAATTTCTTTCCTCAAAGCACTAAATTGATTGTGGAACTTACATAGAGGTCAATAAATGCTATAAAGAAAGATTCCAAAGATGAGGCCCTATTTTGGAGGCCTTTAAGACTTAGCTCCATGATGTTAGTGCATATTAACTAGCACCAAGGTGAGAGCTATGAGGATGAAAGGTGGCTTCAGCTGACTATGAGAGTTCCAGATTAAGAGAGCACTAATCAAGCAAGAAAGTAGTGCTTGGGGAGTTAATCAATGTCAACCTTATGGTTGATATCATCTTAAATTAGTGTCAATTCTATAAGAGGATGAAATATTCAAAAGGAGTCAATAGATCCTAACTTGTTGGGTTAGGAGCACACCAAGTTTAGGGCTACCTGCTAGGTAAATTTAAGAAACAAATTGGTTTGGGATGGATATCACTAAGGTCCCAGTAGTTCTAATAATGGTAAGAAGTGCTTCAATTAGGCATTAGATTAAACTTTTAGCCAAGGTTTACCATTAAAAAAGGTTAGACTAGGCATCATGCCACTAGTCTAATGTTTAAATTTTTTATTATGATCAAACATATCATTTGAATTTGTAAAGGAGGATAAATTTGCCTGCTAATATGAGGTAATATGATGGCCCTTTCAAAGGAAAAAAATACAATTTAAACAGTCTTATGGTTAGAATGATAAAGCTAGACTAGTGAGTTATAATTAATGTGTCTAAAAATTATTTGGGAAGTAAAACATGCAATTAACACAAACAAGAAAGATAAAATGTAGCGAAAAGAAAGAACACGAGGATTTAACATGGAAAATTATAAAATCAAGAAAAAATCTTGGAGTCACATCCTACTAAGGAATTTACTATTGAAATTTAGGAGAAATAATATAGATCTCCCTTCTCTCTCACTCTCTACTTGTCTCTCTTCACCCTTACACTATTTTCTTACTAAAACAAACAAAAAGAAATTTAACAAAATCACCAAGGGACACATCCCTTAAAAAAAATGAGAAAGAAAACTACCAGCCCATCTCACAATGCCTTGTAAAAGCTCATATTTTAATCTAGTCAAATAATATTTTTTGAAATCATTAAAAGTTTAACTTGTCAATCTTTTTTGCCATAATATAGATATTATCGTGCTTTAACTATCACTACAGGAAAACCCCTTATTACCGGCGGACGAAATCCGCCAGAAAACATAGATATTCCGACGGAACTACAAGTTTCCGACGCACGTTTCGGCGGAAAATCATACGCCGGTTTTGGACGCGTCGATAAATTATTTCCGGCACGAATTTTGCGTCGGAAATATCTCCGTCGCACTTTCCGACGAACTACCGGCGAAAAAACGTATCATTTTCGACGTCGAAAAAT
>NW_021318893.1:147579-154167 GCF_001605985.2 Dendrobium catenatum
TGGAGCGCTTTGGGTTGAGAAATTTTTCGGCTCCACCATCCTTCAATTCCAAAGCTTTCCTTCTACAAATCTCCTTTAAGTCCATCCTTGCTTTTATATTATCTTTCGATTTTTCTTTGATGTCCATAACTGTATAGAAAATATTATCAAAAATATTTTTCTCTATATGCATAACATCCAAGTTATGTCTAATCAAGTTTGTTCTCCAATATGGAAACGACCAAAAAATACTTTTCTTGGTCCAATTATGGTTGACACCATATTCTGGCAATCTGATCTCAGCTAATGTTGGAGATTCCATTATGGTGGGCAAGAACTCTACTCTTTCAAAAAATTTGTTCACTACTGAATCTTGGAGGAGGTTGAAACATCACCATTTTATTTTTAGTAAACGATTCTTTATTCTCCTGAAAGGATGAGTTTGAGGCAAAAACATTCGATGACAATCGAACCAAGTGTTCTTCCTACCAATACTTTAAGTGAATGATTTTGTATTTTCCATACAATATGGACAAGCTAACTTGCCTGAAGTGTTCCAACCTGAGAGCATACCATATGCAGGAAAGTCACCAATTGTCAAAGTAATGCTGCTCTTAGTGTAAAATTCCTGTTTGGTGGAGATATCATATGTACTATACTCCCTCTTCCCATAATAAACTTAAATCATCAATCAGAGGTTGTAAGAATCGTCAATATTCAATTTTGGATTATGTGCCCTGGATTAATAAGTGATAGAAATATATTGAGTAGTTCATACATAACTCTGGAGGAGATGTAAGGAGTGAGTATCACAGGCCAACTGAGTACGGTGTAGCCGACTGACTGAATGGAGTAAAACCATCTGCAACATAAACCTTAATCTGACATTTCTTGGTTCTGCGAGCGAATGTGGGATGTGTACAATCAAAGTGCTTCCAAGCCTCTGCTTCTGATGGATGTGTGATAACACCTTCTTGTGGAATGTGATCATTATGCCATCTCATAATGTGCAGCAGATCTCATTGATGCATATAGCCGTTGTAGTCCCGGAATTATTGGAAAGTAGAACATTCTACTAACAGGCACATCCTTTTGCTTCCTTCTATTTCTAGATTTGGGGTTTAAAATCTTGGTTCATTGCAATGACGGCATACACTTTTCTGCGATATCTTCTTTAAAGTATAACATGCATCCATTCATACAACAATCTATCTTTATGTATGTCAAAACCAAGTTTGAAACTAACTTCATTGTCCGATATAGATCTGTAAGAATTAAATTATCTGTCGGATTGGTTTTCCTTAAGCAGCCCAATGAATTGATTAAAACATTCACGAGCAACATTATATTCAGCCTTGATGCTTAACATCTTCACAGCAACAGATAATTCTGAGTGAGTCGTGCCCCCTTTCCAGATTGGTTTCTGGGCAGCATGCAATAAATCATAAAATTTTTGTGCCTCCGTAATTCGGTAACTCTTTCTGCATTTTGTTCAGTTTGAATTCCGGTTGCATCATGAACTAATTCCTCAAGATTTGGACGGATGTTTTTCAGCCTCAGCAACATTACTACTTGTAGAAGGACCGCATTGATAATCAAATTGTGGCTCATACTCACCATGAGAAGTCCAATACCAAATACCGTGACATGAATCCTCTACGATACAGATCAACAGTTACATCATCTGGTTCTAGGTGCACTAGATTTTTTGTTTAGAACATGGACATCGAAACTTTCCTTCTGACATAAAGCTGGGCAGCTGTTTCGCTTGCTGAATGAAAAAAGTTCACCCATTGATGAATTCATCTGTTAATGTCTTTCGACCTTGAGATAATCGGTTATACATCCAGCTTCTTTGATTTCTAATATCCATAACCTATATTAAAGAGATAGAAATTAATGGATTATATATATATCTAATTAGTAGATCCAAGAAATTTAAAATGTGTTACACTTATTAATGAATTATTGCATGGCATCATGTTTGTTTTATCCAACCCTTCCTAAAATTGGACAAATGCAAATTCTATTATTTCCCACCGTGTCCTCAAATGAGTAAACTTGTGACTAAATGTATCTATTTACCCAACATGTGAATTGTTATGATATCAGTCCAAAGCAAGGATAGGAAAAATAGCACATTACTCATTTCTTTCATTACCTTTTTTTTATATTTATATGACTTATCAAGAATTTAATGTAGTGGTTACTATCATGAACTTAATTGAAAACCTGGTATCTAACTGCAATCCTAAGGGAAAATGTCAATCTAATTTGGCTTGTGGTCATGTCATGTCATATTTTATAAGCCAAATACAATCTCACTTATTCAAAACAATCAAATCACATTAATTTTTCCTTTTTCGACTACTCATTCCATGTAATATACAATGAGAGCTACAGTGTTAAGGATGTTAATAGTAGTAGTGAAAGAAAATAGCTGAATGATCATCACATATAGGCAGCTCCATAGCCACTACCACCAACGCAATATGAGCATTGTCACCCTCAAGATGACTAGAAAGGATATTTTGCTAGACTTAAGCTCAAACTCAATCATCACATAAATCAAAATAAAGCTAATTAATTAGATCCATCTATGGATCATCTCGTATGATGCCAAACAAAATTGAGAACAAACCTTCGGTTATCTCCTCGGCGGCGCGCGACTAGGGAGAAAGGCGGCGGCGCGCGACTAGGAAGGAGGCTCGGCGAAGTCCGGTGACTGTCAACGGCGAAGTCTGGTGACCGTCGGCGCCGTCTAACCATGGTGAGCGATGAACGACGACGGAGGGCGACGGGCGAAGCAGTCAAAGTGAGAGAATGGAAGGAAACGAATGACGGCCAGAGGGTTTCGGTTTCAGGAAATAGGGCTTTTACCGGCGGACGTTCCGCCGGCATTGACATTAGTGACGTCGGTATAGGTTCCGAAGTCTGATCCGTCGGATATATTTCGTTGAGTTTAAATACGCCGACGCAATGTCCGCCGGTAACGTACGCCAGAATTTTTCCGCCGTAATGTGCGACGGAAAATGTTCAGGCAATCCTATACCGTCGGATTTTCCGGAGGCACCGAGGTCGATAACTTTACGACATCTTTTGCGTCGGAAAGGTTGACGCAAATTTTCCGTCGAGCAAATCCGCCGGTGACCACGCCATTTATTACCGTCTAGAATTTTCCGCCGGAAAATCCGACGGTATTCGCGTGTTTTCCCGTAGTGTATAATAATTTTCTTCTAATTTTAAGAGGAGCGCAGAAATTTGAAATATGTTTGTACAAATGAGATTTTTGAGATTGTTAGATGTTTATTTTGCAAACTGATTTCATCATAATTTTCTAAAAATATTATGCTATTTTATGAATTTTTTTTTATAATTTTAGAGCCATATATTTGAAGATATAAAATAATTTATATGTCATTTGCATTTAAAACTAAACGGTTTATATAATTACATTTATATCCTTAAGATATTTTATAATAAAAATATCTAAAGTCACTTACAAAATTACGCAGAATACAAAAAATCAAAGAGAAAAGAGAGGGAGTGGAAAGAGAACCAAAGTTTGGGGGTCATAGAGCCAATTTTGTTGGTCCATCCAATTGTTAAATTTACTCATATCATTGTAGCTACCATTATCTTAACTCTGATTTAAATTATTTTATGTATTTTATATTTTATTAATTTTAATTTGAACAAAACTTGCAAAAATTATGATATATTAATTTTTAGCAAACTTTTATCTTTTAACTTTAAGTATATGATATATATAATTCTCTCGAGCATTTTAAATATAATATTATTAAATTTCATCTAGTAAATAAGAAGCTATAATTTTATGAAGTAAATGAATAATATACAATTTTTGGAGATTTTACTGCATTTTATGAAATATTATATTTCATACCTGATATTCACTTACATTGCATAGAAAAATATATCATTTGTATCTAAGCATGGAAGATTGGTTATTAACATTATAATTAATATGTGTTGGCTTTTAAAATATTATATCCTACACAAGAGGGGGCCAATGAGCTTTACTTTAAATAGAAGGTTGGTATTGTGATCCTAGTTGTAGCCTGCAACTGATTGACTAAATTACGTCAATGAGTAAATGGTGCAACTCTTAAATGATTATTGAAAGCCACTTGTGAAAATAAATGATTAATAAAAATAATATGAGATTGACAAATGGATTCATGATATTCATGATTACATCTACATGATAGTGCATTAAAATGATTGATAAATTGATTGATATATCATACTGGTAGATAGGTATACGTGACATAATAATTACAGTTTATTTCACTAAAACACCTATTATATATTTATAAACTTTTTTGCTAATTTCTTATAGATTGATGGATGTCTTTCTACTATTGATTGATGTTAATTGTATAGATTATTTATCATTCATATTGATAGTTTATTAATTGATATTGATTAGAATTAGAGCAATCGTATTGAATATTCTATCTTCATTAAAGATAGTAGTAAGTTTTGGCTATTTGTTTGATTTTGTAAGCTCATTATATAATTTTTATATGATTTCAGGTAAAGGTAAGGAGCCTGCAGATTAAGGCTTAATAGTAATGATGGTTTGGTTTTATTTATTCTTTAGTTTACATGTATTTTTTTGTAGCCGATAATGACTATTGATATATGTTTTTTAGGCTTTAGATTTTGAAGCAAGATTTAAATATTAACAGTAGCAATGTAATTATAATTTTTGTTATTTATTTATTTTCTTTAATGTAATTAATCAAATCTGGATGTCAAATTAATCTGGTATCAATAAATGATTATTGATTGCTAATTGAAAGAAAAATGAATAGAATAAATTGAAAAATAATTAAAAAAAAAAAGACAAAAATTCTTCAACTTTAAATTTTAGGGTGTTACAATTGGCATCAGGGCAATAGTTAGTGAAAGAGTTTGGTTGTAATCAAAGCTCATTAATGATTATATTATTTATTGATTAAATGTGTTTGTAAATTTGTTTTATTTTGAATAATTTGTTTTGAATGATTTCTTTTATATCTAACATTTGTTTAGTTATCATGCAAATGGACCTGAAAGGGAAGAAGTATGAACTTGATATTGAAGTGTTTTCAATGACATCTGAGTATATAAAAAAATTTTGCTAACATGATCGCTCAGTAATAAATTTGCAAAATATTATGAACATTGTTTTAAGAAAATAAGTGAAAGTACCAAGAAAATTGGTAAGATTTGTCATAACACCTACCACTCTGTAATGTGTCTAGTGTGGGTCCCTATTATGGGGCGACAGGATAATGTTTTTAATGTGATGAATATGGGCATCTAATAATAGAATGCTCATTACTTGGACTTTGACAAGGATATGTTTAGATTGGAAGCAGTCTATCAAACTCAGTGAAATAGATTTTAGAAGTACTTGAGAATATGATTGGTGTGATTTTGTTTAATTTTTTATTTATAACTTTAGTTTTTTTTAATTATTTTAAAATTGATTTTGCTATGATTTGTGTTAAACATAGATTCTTGAGTTTTGAAATAATTTAATTTTGTGTATTATAGAATTGTTTTTTTTTTATTTTGTTTTGTATTACTCGTGAAAATGTGGAGAATGATATTTTTTAAAGGTGGGGAGATTGCAATAACTCATATTTTGATTCAGTTAAATAATTTTTTAGGAATCATTAAAAGTCTAATTTATAAATTGTCGTAATTATAATATAGATATTATTATACTTTAATTATAATAAGTTCCTCCTAATTCAAGAGGTAGTGTAGAAAATTGATACATATCAGTACAAGTGAGATTTTTGGAATCCTTACATCTCCGTTTTAAAAATCGATTTTACCAGAGTTTTCTAGACATGTGTTATTTTATGAATATTTTTTTTCATAATTTTTAGAGCCATAAATTTGAAGATATAAAAAGATTTATATGATCTTTGCATTTAAAACAAAATTAATTTACATAGTTATATTTATATCATTAAGATATTTTATTATGAAAATATCTAAAGTCACTCACTACGGGAAAACCCGTCATTACCGGCGGAGAATATCCGCCACTAATACGATATTTCCGTCGGAATTATAGGTTTCCGGCGCACGTTTCGGCGGAATTATCTACGTCGGTTTGGAGCGAGTCGGTAAAAGTCTTCCGGCGCATACATTTGCGCCGGAACACTTTCCGGCACCCTTTCCGACGCATTACCGGCGCAAAAAAATGATGGCAGTCGTCGACATTTCGGCCGCTGACTCGGGCGACATATGCGCCTGTAATTTCCGTCGTATGATTGCGCCGGCAATTACCAGCGGATAAAACGCCGTTGATACGCCGTAAATAACCTGCGGGATGTTTATGGCGCAAAATATGCACCGGGAATGGCCGGCGGATATGATGCCAGAAAGTTCGACGGTAATTTCCGGCTCACGCAAAACGCCGGTTAGATCGATACGGTTCGTTGTATCGTCGTTTCCGGCGCAAAATCCGCCGGAAACCTGTAGCATTCACAAAAAAAATTTCCTATCCAGCCAACAATCAGATTTTCACACCTGCAAACCTATACAAATATCTATCCACAACAGTTTATAACATTTCCAGAA
>NW_021318893.1:155542-170312 GCF_001605985.2 Dendrobium catenatum
AATTAAGAGAATTTTATTAATACAAATTAAAGAACAATTTTAAAAAATATTTAAAATTCATTACCAAACGAATATTTAATATCTAATGTTGACCTCCATTGTTCAAGTTTATCTTAACTTCATCTCTACTCTTATCAGCAAGAAGAATATCATCAGCAAAAGCATACAATAGGGTGCATCCTCTTGCAAATGTATGGTAAGAACATCCATGGCTAAAGCAAAAAGCATACAATAGGGTACATTCTCTTGCAAATGTATGGTTAGAACATCCATGGCTAAAGCAAAAAAGAAATTCATGGCTAAAGCAAAAAAGATATGTTCTTAAACCTAATCTATGTAATCCAACTGAAATAGGAAAAAAATTCGTCAAAAGAAACGAAAAAGCAAACCTTCCGTCGGCGAAGATGAACGACCGTCGGCGGTGAAGCGACCACAAAAGCTATGAGACTCGTCGGCAAACTCCTCTGACCGCCGGCGATGGCGATCTACGGGCGAGCGACGGAGGGCGACAACGATCTACGGGCGAGGTGAGAGAACGGAAGGAAAGAAGTGACGGGCCAGAGGGGCTCAGTTTCGGAAAATAGGGCTTTCGGCGGCGGATTTTCAGGCGGATCCGACGCCGGAGATTTTTCCGGCGCAACATTCGCCGGTTTTGTTTCGTTGAGTTTAAATAGCCCGGCGCAATATCCGCCGGTAATAGCGCCGGTGATTTTCCGCCTTAAAGTGCGACGTAAATAGTGAGAAATTGGTTTATTCCGACGCATAGACCGGCGCCAATATCGCCGGAACCTTTCCGGCGTCGTTGGCGCCGGTAAATCCGCCGTAGGTTTTCCGTCGCAGCATGCGCCGTTTGTTACCGGCGCAAAATGATCCGCCGGAAAGTCCGGCAGTAATCGCGTGTTTTCCCGTAGTGACTTACATAATTTATTATAAACACCATTTCCCATTCATTTCGTTTAACAGAAAGTAGAAAATGAAAAAAAAAAAAAAAAAAAAAAAAAAAAAAAAAAAAAAAAAAAAAAAAAAAAGGAGAAAAGAGAGGGAGAGTAGAGGGAAAACTTAGGTTTGGAGGTCATAAAATCGATTTTGCTTGTCTGACTAGTGGTGAAATTTATTCATATCATTGTAAATTATCATTTTCTTATATCTGATTTTATAATTTTATGTATTTTATGTTTCATGAATTTTTATTTGATCAAAACTTATAAAAATTATGATATCTTGATTTTTAACAAACTTCTAACATGTAAATATGATCCTCTAGAGCATTTTGACTATGGTATTATTCAATTTTACCTGGTAAATTGAAAGCTATGATTTTTCGAAGTAAATGTATAGTATATAAATTTGGTAGATTTCACTGCATCTTATGTAATAATACATTTCATACCTGATATTGACTTTGTATTTCACAGAAAAATATAACATTTGCATATAAATATGAAAGGCTGACTGTTAACACTATAATTAATACGGCTGGGCTCTTAAAATATAATATCTTATACAAGAGAGCATGTCGATGGGCTTTTGTTTAAATAAAATGTTGGTATTTTGATCTTAGTTATAGCATTTAACCGATTAACTAAATTACACCAATAGATAGGGGGTGATGACTTTTAAATAATTATTGAAAGTCATATGTGAAAATAAATAAATAATATACATAAATAATAGATAAGACGAGACTGCCAAATAAATATATATGATAGATTACAGATTGAAGGAAACACAAGATTAAAGCTGGATGTCCTCTATTGCTCTTTATAATTGTATTTATGATTTTATTTATATAATAGTGCATTACACTAATTGATAGATTGATTGATATAGCATATTGATAGATATATATATATGACATAATGATTAATAGAAGCATATAATAAAACAATCAACACAAACATAACTGATGGATAATTAATGTTTGGTGCAATACGACTTTGTTATAAATGTATTGATATTATACTAATTTTGTTATAAATTGATAGACACCTTTTGCTTAGTGAGATACTCTTGTTTTACTGATAATATTAATTTTACTATTGAATAATATTAATTGTATATAATATTTATCATTCATATTAATAGCTTATTGATTAATATTGATTAGAACTAGAGCAAATATATTGAATCTTTTATCTTGTATTGAAGGCAGTGATAAATTTTAGTTACTTACTAGACTTCATAAGCTCATTATATAATTTTTACATGATTTCAAGTAAAGGTAAGGATCATACAGATTGAGGCTTAGAAGTAATGTAAGTTTTGATTTCATTTAAGTTCTCTTATTTATATATATTTTTTACAGTCGATAGTGGCTACTGTATATATTTTTTTTAGCTTTAGATTTTCTAGCAAGATGTAAATTTTAACAATAGCAATGTAATTTGGAGTGTCATCCAACTCTCTGTAATATGTTTGCTAGAGAGTCTCATGTCTGCTTGACAACACCGCAGTGCTAAAGTCTGAAGCATTACAACACCCCCTAAAAGCACCAGCATTTGGAGCAGCACAGTGCTCCACTTTCTATCTGTCTCCAAGCAAACTACATAGCACAACAGAGCTCGCGTACACAGTGTCGCAATGTTGTACGATTGTATAGAAAAAATTCATGTGCAAACCACCCAAAATCAAGCAACCCCCTGCAAACCCCATCAAACTCTATAGATTTAATTGAAATATGTAGAAACAATACAACTAGATTGATCAACACAAGTTGATTTCACACAAAACTAACAAAATTAGGCTTTAAATTAGAAAATTTTGGTGTAAATAAAGAGCTCCTCTCCCTAATATTTCTCTCTAAGTGCAACCAATATATAAGTCCTTGGATTTCAGCACTCTAATGCACTCGGGTCATACATTCCCTATGTCCTCATTAAGAATTGTAGTGAAAAGGGTGAATTTTAGCACCACCTGCACACATGCTACTTGAATAATTGAACACAAATCACCACACAAACATGATTTACAATATCTTGGGCAGTGAAAAAAATATGCCGCACTAAATATTAAAACCAACTTTTGTAATCTCTTAGATACAACATCACATGTGTTAGTTAGACCCAAAAGTTTAAATCTATAAGTGAACGTCAACCACCTATCTTTTACATAGACATTTCCTTAAGCTTCTAATGTGACTGAAGACTTAACAACAAGCACATAAGATTTTACTCTAAAGCTCAGTGTTATGCAGCAGTCCATTGGACAAAGCTGAACCCAACTTTCCTTCAGCACTCGTAGAACGAAGAATTTATGCTTACAAAACAATCATCTATTTATTACAAGTCATCTCTCTCTCTCTTAATTAACACAAAATCAACTGTTTTTCTGCACAAGAGAAACATTCAAGATTACATACATTCTGAATAAAGAATTAAGCCATATAACGCTACCCTCCCCTCACTGAATATATTAATACAATGTACTCTCAAGAACATATTTTTTTTCTTCCCAAAATCAAAAGCAGCAGGTTTTCTGGCTTCATTTAGGCTTCGTTTGGGATGGCTTTCGTGATGCTTCTTAAAGCAGCTTTCTAGTACAAAAATTAAATTTTTTGTACTCAAAAGCTGCTTCAAGAAACAGCGAGAAAGTCGTCCAAACGAAGCCTTAGATGAGGCTGGTATAAGCGTTGGATGATTGAAGAGGCATTCCCAAGCCATAGGGCTGTTGACCTACTGCAGCATATGGATTTCCCAATGGGTTCGGGTTTAGCGGGTGGAGCTGTTGCTGACCCATCATAAGCATCATCTGCTGTTGCTGCTGCTGTAGCAAGAATGACTGTTGTTGTTGAGCCATGGCTGCCATTTGGACAGAAAGGGGCGCAGCAACTGTGTTAGATGGGTAGAATGGGTCATAAGCCATGACTGTCTGTTGCATCATGGGGGTTTGGTCCCATGGATTGTAGTAGCTTGTTGGCTGGTTAGCTCTTCTGATTGCATCATCGTATAAACTGTCCAATGTGAGCTTATCCAGTCCTCCAGCCTGATTTTAATATTGCACAATAATAAACATCAAAAAGGGAGGACAGAAATTTGAGGTGTGGGTAAGAGTTGGAGTAATTATTCTGTGCGGATGCCGAACGCTGTCCAGAGCCTAATGAAAATGCGCCACGTTACTCGGTACTGAGTATCGAGGCTCGGTACTGTAGCTCTGTACCAGATGACGTGATGCATTTTCATTGGGCTCCGGACTTTAGCTGCATCCGGTGCCACACAGAATAATTATTCTAAGAGTTGGGTTTAATTTCTTGGAATGTTATAGATCATAGTTTAGCACCTACCAGTTTGCTTGAAGCTGCAGTAGTATCATTAGAGCTAGGAGTGGTAACAAGTGCCAGCTCCCACCCCGTGGTTCCATTACTTGATGAAACACCAATAGATGTAGTAGTTGTTGATGGATTGTCTGCAACATTTCTCAAATAGTGAAACAGTTTACCAGGAAGAATATGTCAGCTTCTAGAGAAAATAGAGGATAAGAAAAGAGAAGTATTTACCAACGGGAACAATTGCGAGAGCCAAGGCATTTTTAGCATCCAATTCAGATGCATCTGGGTTGGTATCATGTAAACCCTGAGGCACAAGTGGAGGTTGTCAGGTTGAGTAAATAAATCTATGTATATTTTATTGCAATTTTGCCGATCTCAAATGGATATACCAGCAGATCAGGTTCCTCAGACACTATTGGGGCAGCTGCAACCTTTTCTGGTTCTGGTTTAGGAGGAGGTGGAGATGGAGGAGGGGCATCCTGCTCTTCAGGAGCTTTCTTATCTTCAATGGCCAAAATAACTTTTGGAGATGCTTTCTCTTCTACCTGTTTGATTTGCAAGTATATTTTCCCCAAAGTGATGAATGTTTACTAAAAGAAATGCACTCAACCAAGGTAGAGAGAATGCTAAATCAAGAAATTCAACTGTTTGTATAGAAAATGTTATAAAACCACAAACTTAAACGCAAAGGTAATGCTTCACTAGATAATATTTCCAGTAATAGCGTATATTAGCACTGAGAGTCAATCTAGATAGTTCAATAATGCACCAAAAGAAAAAATTGCCACCTTCCTAACAGTTGAAGCTCGTGGAGCTTCTCTAACATACTCCTCCATAGCAGTGAGAAACGACGCAGGTGGCTGCAAAATAATATAAGAACTTGAATATGAACACCCAAAATATTGAAAAAATGGTAATGTGAAGTAAAAAAGTTTAGATGCTATAAGAAAACCTGTTCGATTTTAATATTTTTTTCTCCACATCCAATATCAATGCTTTTGGACACTTCATAAAATTCTGACAATCTCTCAGCCTGCAAATTACTACGTAATTAAAGGATAGCTTAATATAAGGTATACTATACAAAGCATCATCATCATCATCGTTAGCCTTATCTCAATTATTTGGAATTTGACCTTATGAATCCTTATTATCCATTGATTGTTGCTTGAGATTGTCCAAAGAGTTACACCTACTCTTCAAAAATCATTGTGAACAACTTTTATTCATGAAAAGTTAGGCCTTTCTCCTTCCTAATACTCATACTAATTTCATTTACTTATCTATTATAGTTATTTCTACATTTAGTTTCATATGTAAATCAAATAATTTTTTTTGCAATTATACATCCACTAAAAGGATTTTTTATTCTTAGTAGAACATGTTCTTTCCAAACTTGTTGTAAAGGAGTATTATTTTGAATTCTGAACAACATACATGATGTTAGCATCATCTATATAGAATATGTTTTCGGAATTGAAATAAATTTCATATACAAAAACTTGTAAAGGCCCAATAACATTTTGAATATTCCAACAATAAAAAAGGTCAAAAAGATAAATGAATAAATAAAATCCATCAAACATGAGAAAAAAGGGAAAAAAAAGCAACATACCTGTTGACCCACTCTTCGATATATTTCAAGCGCCTTGAGAGCATCAGGGCGTTGCATCTCAAAGAACTGTCATAATATCAGCAATTTCGTAGGGGTCAATATAAAAATAAATAAAATAAAATGATATTGCATGTATCAGTGCTTGTAACCAAAATAAAAAAACAAAACAAAACCTTGTCAATCATATTGCTTGTACCATTGCTAATGGCATTATAGATATTTTTACTCTCAGCAAAAACCTAAAAAACTCACGTCAGAATATAAATATTTTTACGGTATAAGATATAGAATAATAGCTTATAAATTATTCTATTACCATTGACAGTGCCAGCTGAATTACAAAGTTGTAGACAGCTGCTCCTTGTGGCTGCACAAATTTTCAAGAAAAATAGACAAGTAACATTTGAACGTCTTCTCTAACCATTTTGCTTGTTACAGATATTCTTAAGAAAAAAACAAAGTTAAACAGACTTCATGAATCGCTGTTAACATACCTGGCAGTTAATGAGGCGAAATAAGAGTTGCTGCAGCGCAGGTAATTGCACAAGCAACTCAACAGTATCAAGATCCCGAGTTCTCTGTAAAAATTACTATCTTTAGGACATCTTTAAAATAGCAAAGACGAGAAAAGGTCTACTACATTTCAAAGTGTTGCAATGAAAAAATTATCAAGCCTTTGCCATTAGAAAGAGAAGAAGAATATCCAAAATAACACAGATCTAAGATATTGTAACTTCACAAAAAACACAAATGAATCATATGTAAATTGATGGGCTGTTGTTTGGATGTATCAGGAGTTTAGAATAAACAATGATTATAAAACCTTAGGTGTTTATAGGAAGTAAAATAAATGGAAAATAATATTTGGAAGAATTTGGAATCTCCTCATTAGGCTACTTTTGTTGTATTTCATATTCGCCTAAATCGGACAAATTTGGTATACCCCATCTAATGAAGAAAATTGAACGTAGACTACAACCCCATCAAAAATCTGAAGCCCTGTCCCCGCAACATGACCGTGCGAACCGCACCTTTGGCGCACAACTGCATTGGGGCTCCATAAAAACCTGCATGTGCTACCTTGATAGCGATCCCACACATACACCTAGGTCTGAGACGCTCATAGTGACCCCATACCTGATTCTCTATTATCGTTGCCAACATACGTCCACGGTCCACATCCTATAATTGATTTCCATTTACACCCAACAAAATAAAAAAAAAAAAAAAAAAAAAAAAAAAGATTTTTTTTTTTCATTTTATTTAACAATTAATGAAACAAAATTAAGAAATCAAAATGCATAGTATCTAATATACACAGTTGAAATACACCAATATCCTGAATACTTGCAATCAAACAATCCGTAATAGAATTTGCTCAAAAAATATAAATAAAATAAAAATTGTCAGTCAACACTGAGACCTTTTTCCCCGCTATGTTATTATAGTTAATTAAACAAAGAAATGATGAATCATATTCTATGAGGTATGATGATACATAATAAAATTACATATAAATATCTTAGCTTAGAAATTGCATTCATTGTAGTTATTATGCTCGCTAAACATGAGCATCACCAATTCAGAAATTTTCTTAAGACAGCATGTTTCATTCATGCATTACAATCTCATCAAAATGTTATTGAAGGATGACACTGATTACCTGTTTTATTAAACTATTCATGTCCTCTTTGTCGTTCATGTCGCATGCTTGTGTCTTACCGTTTATGCATTAATGGATAAAGTCACTTATTGGATTTGATTTATCAAACTCACTCGTTTTTCAATTGCTCATAAAAAGCTCACTTGCTGTATTTGATTAATCAAACTCGTTTTTAAATTTATCACAAAAGGCTCTGCCAAACTGCTTGGTGGACCATCACCACAAGAGCTGACTTATCAACAGTAAGATATCATTTTGTATTTAAAGATTTTTTTATAGTAATTTATTTTTATTCCCTGGATTTAAGTTGTTTTATTTCTGTATTTGTTACTTTCAGTTTCCTTTTCATTTGGTGTTGTTACTTCTTTGTTGATGTACTCTCATTTTGATTTATGATAATAAAATAAAATCTTAATTTCTCTTTCTTTGTTTACTCTAATATGTTTTGTTTATATAGTTTGTATATGAATTTTTTTTCCGAGTAAAAAACAAGTTTTCACAACCCTTCGTTAAAAAACAAGTTGTGACACATTAATTGATTCATCCTAACTAGTTTTAGCTAAAACCAACAATGAGGCCCGATAAAGTAGTAGAACCATTGGAAGTTGGCATCTCCCTTATGAGACTTCTGAGATAAATCACACCAAAGTTTTATTGTAACAAGTGTATAAAAGATGAATTTTAAACAAACATTCATAAAGAAAATGACTGGCATAAAGATCCACTCTACACCTTTGACTAATGCCATCTCAAACTAAAAAATAGAATGGTAACTCCTTCGAAGGCCACATCAAAAAAGAAATACAAAACAGTTAATAAAAACTATACCGGAGGATCTGTCTCAACATCATACTTCAACACATGAAAACATTCAAGCCTTTCCTCTAAATATAAAGCATATGTTCGAACCCATGCAGAGTAGTCCCATGCTGAGCACCAAATAGAATAACATTAGTCAAAGACAAGGCTAAAATTAGACCAACTCGTTTGAGCAGAAATGTAACACTAGTACCATTTGCACTGGAATCGTCCTTGAAATGAGACAAGTTTAGCATATGACTTCTACTTCTTCCATAATTGATAAGTTCCTCACGAAAGGTAGGATCAACCTCCCTCAAAGCACGATGTATAACTATCAAAGTCTTTAATGCAACCTGAACAGGGTGAGAAAACACAAAAAGACTGATTCAGAACTAAAGCTTTTACATGAGCCTAAAAAAGGTCGAGATTCTAATAAAGGAATATTCAGCATTCAATTAGGTATAGAAGCATGCAATTATAAAAACTTCGCTAAATGTTCTCACTGCACTATACATCAGTTCACAAAGTTCTGTAGAATATGTTTTAAAAGGAGAAATTCTCAAATCAGGAAAGCACCATAGATTGGGATAATCCAAAGAGAGATTGATACTTTTTTACAGCTTCAAATGCTTACATGGAATGTTTGGGACTTGCAGCAAGCACTTTGGTGGCCTTACATTGGCAACAAAGCAGCAGCTTTTTATTTCTTTCTTCTTTAAATGTAATGCATGGGCTGTCATAGTTAGTTTGTATTGTGCTTCACTCTCTTTTGTTTTATTTTCTTGTGAGAGGTCTTTTTAGAGGCACTATACCAGATTGTACTCATTGTATACTTCTTACCTTAATACTTTTTGCCTTTATTTTAAAGTAATGCACATGTACTTTTTTTAAAAAATGCCTACAGGGAATTGAAAATGCGTCTTAAGTTGAAGTTGAAAGATGCAAAACCTTGTTCCTTGCTCTGATTTCTTTTGAATTGATGATTTACCAAATCTACGGAGAAATGATTCGTGAGAACACCATATAAACTCTAAAAACAAGGGACATTGAAATCCAGGGAGGAAAGGACTGTTAAGGATCCATATTTGGTGTATAAGAAACTTTAAGGTATATAAAATGAAGGAGATTTAAGCAGTAAACATAAAACGGTAAACAAAAAACGGCAGAACTAATAAGGTGTGTTGACTCGATAATAGCATGAATTGCATTCTTAAAGTCTTCTGAGAGTTTACCAACTCAAAGGAAACTATGGCTAGAAACGCATTTTACTACTTTTAAAAGGCACATTTTTTAACTTGTACAAAAATTTCAGCAAATTGCAATATGACAAGATCCTCAATAAAAATATAATAAACAAATATGCAGACAAAACAGAACCAAAAGAATAGTTATCTACATACAGCCCAATTGTGCGTCTTCAAAAGGCGCCTAGCAAGAGCATGAATGCAGTATGCCACATCTGCCCGAGGTCTTGCAGCTGAAACAGCTAAAAATATAGCTGCAAAGGAATTTAAAAGAAACTGTATCAGGTATAGACAATTGGTTCAATTAATAGACAGCATAAAACAAAGCTATAATAAAGCAAATCCTCAAGAGTCTGACTGCAATGAGATAATTGAGATTCAATGTTGGGTTTTAAGAGAATCAAAGCTCCAAAATCAACATAAAGACAAATAAGGCATCTAATAAATCATATTCCAACATTTTGATATGGATAGAGGATTAATGAAGCAATTTGAGCATATTGTGTTAGAATGATGAAACACCTGGAGCCCAAATTAATGCCAATATAGTAATAGATGGACCTCCATTAAGCCCAAAACCTAACCTAATAACCTAAGCTAATGGGTATGGGCCACTACCGGTATTTTGAAAACACAAAATTTAGTTCATGTTTTATATGGGACTATTCTCCACTCTCATATGGATATCAACAATCTGTTCTCTCATACAAGATTTATCTATATTGGGCCATTACTCCCCTCTAACAAAAGTTTTTCAAAAACATGTCACGCACAATGAGCACATTCAGCCACACAACCATGACCAGTAGGATACACAAATCAAATGAAGCATTTAATCCAAATGAAACAATTCACATTAATATTACTTGTTAGGAGGGTGAAACAAAGGGGCTCAAATTGAGCCCAATTCACTTTTTAATGGAGCTTACAGACTCAAAGGCCTAAGCTAATGGGTGTGAGCCAGTGCTAGTATATTAAGAACTCAAATCTTATTCCATATATGTTGTAACACTACCCTCTATTAAGTCACATGAAAGGATACACAAACTAAGGTGAAAGGAGAGAGGAAGACATGTACATAACCCAAGGAAGAGAGAGAGTAGGCATATGTGGGACTCTAAAAGTTCTCACCTCAGCCTCTCCACATTGGAAGAATTTTAACAAAAGTTTTCGTTCAAATTTTCAAAAGGCAGATTAGCTTGAAAATGCACTATCCATAAATTTCACCCTTATTTCATTGGCGCAACCCTATAGTTAATTACTCTCCAGGTGGCGGAAGAATACTTTCGATTAAGACTAGTCATTAGAAATGCGCTAAGCACGAGTGTGTAGTAGCAACAAATTTGATATTAGATTTAAAATATACCATCTTGCACTTAAGACTTTGTTATATGAGTTCAAGTTTTCTATTGACGCAAGCTCCTACAGTTAATTACCTCTCCCGTAATGGGTGAGCACTTTCGATTAAGACAAATCATTAGAAATACCTAAGCACCGAGTGAGTAGTAGCAACAAATTTAGTATTGGATTTAAAAATATAGCACATTGCACTTAAAACGGATGGTGGAGGAAATGATGATGAACCCGATCAATATTTCATTGTTCCATCATCCCAGATTGTTGTGAACCTAGTCTAAGTCAGAGGAGGTAGTAGATCCAATCAGACCAAAGGATCCTTATCGGTAACTACAAGTTGTTTTGTCTAAGGGTACCTTATAGACATAGGATAAGTATTTGCTTAAGGGGGGAAATTAAAGTTGACCTTAGCCAGCAGAGGTCTTTTTGTCCTATTAAGTACACTCTAGGATTCATTACTCAAGGGTTTTTAGTCATTTGAGAGTATATGGACTCTGACCATGACTGTAATTTATTGTTGTCTTTGTAGCAAAACCACCTAATCACAGAGCTCATATCATACAAATTTATTTGTGGCGTCATTTTATGGCAAAATCAATGATTACAAGACACATGTCACATCCTTATTGACTGGAGATAATATGAGAATGAATATGAGTGATATTCTCGACAAAGTATTGGCTCTTTGTGAGCTAAGGTTATTCTTAAATTTATCGCCCTCGACAAATAATTGCATAGGGTGAATGAATTTTGCTTTCAATTATTAGGAGTAGATTTCACTTGAATATTTTATATTTAATATATATTGAATTTTGAATTTTATTGTAATTTAAGCCCCAATGATTACTTTTTTAGAATTGAGTGCATTTTGAAAATTATGTAATCTCATATGATTGAGATTTTCTATCAATGCAGTAATCATCTAGATGACCTTTAAGTCACTTTAGGTATTCTATGTTTGCAACAAAAAAAAATTATTTTTTATATTTTGGAAAATAAAACACTCCAATTGCAATTTACTTTCAACAAGACAATCATAAAAAAATTAAATAATTTTATTTTATTATATAAATCTTATCTTACAAGCCAACAGAGGATCAAGTTCAAATATCGACTTTGTGAGTTTTCATATAAGCGTTAACTCAAGAGTTCATATTTTGTAATGAATTTCCTTTGTAAAAGGAATCAAAGGCCTAATATGAATATAAAACTAAATAAATTTATGGAGTTAAGGGTTGTATATTCATTCATTAATTCAAATTTTGTCAACTCCAATCCTTTCAAGGATGAGGTTAGACTTGAAATGTAAGTGTACATTTACTTTAACCAGTACAGTATTCTTAAATCTTAGGTTTAAAAATTTGATGTACTGATAAGAGCACAGGCAAGTAATTTAAATTTAAAAATAGACTTTAATTTAACCACTTTTAATCATATGCATCATTCTCAGACATTACTTTTGCACGTGTAGCACCTTCGTCGAAGCATATGCCGGTATTCTTATTTTCTTTTTAAATAGTGTGCATACTTTTTGACACACTCACACAATGCCTTTGCACAATAAGATCGCATGCATTCAACATATTTGAGCACTTCTTAGTAAGCTCATGCAATGTGCTTGCATGCTTATGATGCATTTGCAGGGTGCATATTAACGCTTTTCACCACTTCTTAGTGAGCTCACGCAATGTGCTTGCATGCTTATGATGCATTTGTATGCTGCTTATTAACGCTTTTCGATGAATTTGCATGCTCATTTTGCACGTACATAATGCATTGCACACATTTCGATGCATCTAAATAGCATTCATATGCTTTTCAATGGGCCTGTGCACTTTTCGATGTACCTCTGCAATGCACACGCCTGTATTTCGGAGCATCTGCATATCATATTCTCATACCTTTTAATACACATTATTTACCTAATTTTCTTAGTTTTAAAATAATTGCGCGCTTTTGCAATAATTGGATGCTTTCGACACAACTATGCACTTCTCAAAATAATAGCATACTTCTTGAGAAAAATAGTATGCTTCATGAAGCTGTTGCACGCTTCTTGAGACTACTAGTTTCTTGGGGTAACGACATGCTTCTAAAGGAAATGAACAATTCTCAAGGCAATGCACTTGCTCTTTTAAAATTATACTGCGGTGTGTTCCTGATTTAAAAACACTCATATTTTGATTGCTTTTGCATTAACATTGTTGACGAATATTTTCGCACCGACTCGACCCCGATCGAGCCCGACTAGGCTCGATCGCGCCCGATCGACTCGATCGATCGACGTCGAGACAAAATCGACTCAAATTAAACTCCAATTTAATTAAATTAAATCAATTTAATTAAATTAAAATTAAATCAAATCAATTAAAACCCAATTCGACGCTATCCGGCATCAATCGGAGTTCAATTTCGCAAAATTGACTCAATCGAACAAAATCGGACCCAAATCGACTCAAATCGATTCGGGTCGAGCCCAATTCGGAGCCAATTTCAGCCCCAATTGATTGATTTGGGCTCAATCAACTTCCCAAACCAGAAATCCAAACTTATGGCTGAGATATTCTCTCAAATCTCACCCAAAATTTGGGTCCAATGTACTCAAGCACATTTCACCTCGTTTCAAGCAACGAGGAAGCCGGATTGGGTATTATAGGCGGTGGACCTGCTCCCTCGTGCTGTCCGTCCGAACCCGTCCCGAAACAAGAGCGGGAGAAGCAGTGGGGAGCCGTATTCGGCTCTGTTTTTCCGTCCCGACCAGAGCGAGAGAGGGAGACGGAGAGAGCCTCTCGGCTCTCTGCGTGTGGTTCCGTCCCAGACAGAGCGGAGAAGGGAGTTCGGCTCCCCTTGCTTGCGCCGTGTCCATTCCGTCCCAGACAGAGCACGGGAGAGAGCCTTTCGGCTCTCTGTTTCTTCGTCCGTCCCAGACAGAGCACGGGAGAGAGGGAGAGGGACATTTCGCCCCTTTGCGTGCGTCCGAAGCGGGAGAAAAAAAAAAGGGCCAAGTCCGGCGCTCTCTAGCCCTAACATTCGGCCCTAACGGGATCGGAGGACTTCTCCATACCGCTGCTTGTGTTCTTCAACCCAGAACGAGGTAGAAGGAGAAGCTGACAGAATCTAAGAAGAAACGACATTCTTCTAGCGTGCATTTGAGCCGAACAGAGAGGAAAGGGGCTGTCATTTGCTGTCTTTCTCAAATCTCAACCAACATTCACTTGAGAAAGTTTACTTTTCCTCATATCTCCTCTCCGGTGAACTCCAAGCAGCAAAGACAGTACTTGGGGATATCGTGACAGCAAACTCAAAGATGTTCCTCTTCCAGTCAGCATGAATACCAACATTGGCGAGTTTGTAGCGGTCGTAGGAGCTGTTGGAAATCTCCAAACAATAAGGATAGTATTTGGAGCAGCTTGAACAGCAAGGAAAGCTTCCAAACAGCAGATTGAAACCTTCGAACATTAAAAACTGCTGTTTGGAACATTTGGACAGCAAGCAACGACTTCCGGGAGCATCCAAACGGTGCAAATTGCTGTCCGGAGCAGTTTGGACAGCAAATTCCTCCTCCGGAGCGGCTTGGATAGTGACGGCGACCTCCGGAAAGTCTTGGACAGCGGTCTTCTTCCTTGGGAAAGTCTTGGACAGCAGCTTGGAGCATTCAAGGAAGCTTGGACAATGCTTGGAGCTTGGATTGGAGCGCTAGGACAAACCGGGGAAGGTAAAATCCTAAAACTTAGTGAAACCTAGGGTCCCCCAAGGCCAATTGTTGTGTGGTTGACGCCAATTCCGTGCCACAAGATATATGTTGATATGTAAGCGCCACAATATTC
>NW_021318893.1:175058-187246 GCF_001605985.2 Dendrobium catenatum
TCCCAAACCCTTTAGTCCTTAGAACTTCTAATTTTTGCTTCCTAAAACCTCTGTTGGCTGTCCACTCTCACGAAAAACAGGCGAAATTCCGTTGATTTATTTGGTTGCTCTTTTGTGAGGCCCGGAAAGAGATTTCGCCAATATGCGTGTAGAGGTGCGGTTGTTATCCAACAACCGTGCCCTCAAATGATGTTATGCATTCAATTGCTGCCTAAACCTTCGCCTACGATCGAAGACCTTGGCTAGTATTGTCTTTCAACCATACCTTTGAGATGACAATGTGTACGGACTTTCACATCTGTAGCCATGCAATCCATTGCTTAGCAAAATTGTAAGTTATGACCAAAAATAAACCCTTAAGAATAATTGGAATTACCATCCAGTTAAAACATTTGTGATTTCATTTGAATCTAAGAATGTCATAGAAAGTGCAATCAATTATCTTTGGAAGCTTGCCAAAACAAATGTGGGTCTTTCATAACCCTCAAGTTCATGTTTCAAATCCCATGATACGAAATCTCTCTCTTTAATAAAATGTCAACTTAAACCAAAATTAGGTTGCTAAAATGTAAAGCCCAACATAGGATAGTTTGGGCACCTCTGAGTTTCATCTCAGAATCAAGTGCCCCTACTTCATCTCATTTGGATTTCATTCCCAAAATCTAAATCTAAGTTGATCCACTCCTCCTTGAAATTCCTAAAGGTCAAAACCCTTTAAGCAAGACTTTCATGGATTTTAAAACAACAAAAATCAAACTTTAGCCAACATTTGAATGACTTCCAAAAAACAAAGAAAATCACTAGTTTAATCAAAAGTTTTCCCAAATCAAACTTGGGATGTAATTAACCATAGGGGCTTGCCCCTATGGGATGTCTGTACCCCAGAAATAAATAAACCCCACTCAACCAAATATTGAGTGGGGGAATCTCTGTTAAATAATTGTAAATTTTATTATTGAGCCCATAAGAAAATGATATTTTTACCCTCCGGGGTAATATATCGTATTCTTATGCCGTGCCCGATTATAAAATATGCAATCCGTTTGAGGATACAAAAATTCTCCAACAAACATTTATCATTAAAATGTGCGCAAAGTTTTATTTTAAGATTAAAAATATACCTTCTATTTTCTTACGCATTCATGTTGGAAGTTTAGTTGTGTCGAAGTTGAATTAGATTCCTTTATGCATTCTCTTATCTCTTAAAGGAGACGGGATTCATCTGTATATGAGATATTAATGCGAGAAGAACTCAAATGATATCTTTTCTTTTCTATAAATTGGGAAAGCATACCATTCATTTTCATTCCAGTTCAGTTCACCAAGTGGGTTCTTAGGATTTACAAGTGTTCTAGTAGTGGTTGGGAAGTTCTATAATCATTTGAGAGAAAGTTCATTGCAAGTTTCCTATATGTTCATTTATAGTTCATGCCTTGTTTTCATTTTTTGCAAATTTTATTTCACTTCATTGTGTTTAAATAAGTTGTTTATATCAGGTTCCATATTTACTTGCCTAATTTGAATTTCAACACCCTCCTGGCATCCTCTCACATATAGGGCATCTATAGGGAGCGCCCCACCATGCTTAAAAAGAAGAGGGATGATGGGTGTTGTGCGACACCGTGGCTGGGAGTCTTCTACCCCAACACAATTAAAAAAGCGCATGGGGACCATCTACATAAACAAAAGGCATGGATTTTCTTACATATTAGAACAATGCAAATGAGTACTTATTTCACAAGTTTCCATGCCAAATTGGAACAACATGCATGAGTATGATGGATCGACTAAGCTTGTGGGCCCCACAAGGGTGGGCAGCGGCCAAGAAGAGCTAAAGGGATTAATTCTACTTTAATTACTTATATAAAAAACTAAAATTGGGAGAGAATTAGAAAAGTTTATTTAAGGAAAGAAGACTGATTTGAATTCAGATTTCGGAGGAAATTAGGAAAGATATATTTTAACGAAAGAGGACTGATTTGAATTAATATTTAGGGGGAAATTAAGTTATGTAGCACCGATACGGATACGACACGATACGGATACGAGACACGTCAATTCTTAAAAATACATAATATAATTACGGCGTTGACACAGCATTATAGTTTATAAATCATACATAAAAATTAAGAAAGCAATCAAAGCATAATATTTTCAATGACAAAAAAAATGAAAGCAACATCATTTGTAGCCTTATAGTTTATAATATCAAAATAAAAGTAAGCATTAAATGTCTAGTAACTTTTTTTTTTCCTTCCATACTCCTATGGTTGGCTCGAGCAACTTCTCAATGTTAGGCCTCTCTCTTTGTGTCATTTTTTCAGAATTTTTTTTGTTTTTCAACAGAACGCGTATCTGATATGCGTGTTCTTTCGAAATTAAATATTATTTTAATTGGATACAGCTTTGCAGTATCCGATACAACACGCCTTCATAAATAGGTGTATCGGTGCAACATAGAAATTAAGAAAGATTTATTTAGGGAAAGATGACTAATTTGAATTAAGATGTGGAAGGGAAATAGGAAGGTTTATATTAGGGTTAATTGGATTGTTTTATTTTTTATTATGGGAATTGTGCTTTGTTGTAGTTTTATTTGGAGTTGTTTTTAGCAGTGCCTAGGGCTTTTGGAGAGTTGATCTACCTCTCGAATGGTATATCAACTTGTATCTTGGTTTGTTTTGTCAAAATAAAATCTTTCTTGTTGATTTATGTTGCATTTTCTCTTGATTATTGTTATTTTTTTCTCTGATGAGATCGAATTCATATCAAATTGGTATCAGAACATCTTTTTTGGGACTTATGGCGGCTAAGAAGGTTGATGCGTAGAAGAAGAGGCTTGATGAGGAAGTTGAAAATCTAAAATTTGAATTTGGAGAGTGAATTTCAGCAATTGAGGGCATACTTTTGAATCTGGAAGAGATGATGAAAGAGATGTTAGAGTTTCAAACAAAGATAGCATTATCAAAGACAAGGACACCGTTGACCGGACAAGGAAGCAAGAACTATGAGGGAGGATTAGGAGTTGAAAATTTTGGGAGAAGAAGAGGAGATATCACATTTGGAGCCACTTCCAAGGGGAAAACGTGAAGGAGTGAGATTTTTAGTAGAGCTGTAGAGTTAGGAAGGAGAAGAATATAGGGAGAAGATAGAAGCACCAGACATGGTTCAGCCACTCCAATAATATCAAGAGGTGTTCCAGTTAGCTCAGAGGTTGCCTTCTTCGCGGGAACACGAGCATGCTATCATTTTGAAGGATGGAATCTCATCTATCATTGTTCGTCCGTACTGATATCCCCAAATTCAGAATGATGAGAATGAGAGATTGATGAGAAAGATGATGGAGGCATGGATCATTCGACCCAGCATAAGTCCATTTTTCGATCTAGTGATATTAGTCCAGTGCTTCAACAACAATTTCTTACGTTCTACCTTGAGGATAAAGTGAATCTTTGGGAGAGGAGTATTGATGAACCGGCTGAGCCTGTTAGCCCCATTAAGGTGGGCGAAAGGTAAGTAGAGAAAAGGAGATTAATTCCACTTTCGTTACTTATCATAGAAAGCTAAATTTGGGAGGTAATTTAAAAAGTTTATTTAGGGAAAAAGTGTTGATTTGAATTCAAGTTTGGAAAGAAATTAGGAAAGATTTATTTAGGAAAAGAGAGCTGATTTGAATTCAAATTTGGGAGGGAATTATGAAAGGTTTATTTAGGGAAATATGGTTGATTTAAATTTAGATTTGGGAGGGCAGTAGGAAGGTTTATATTACGATGAATTGGGTTGTTTTATTTTTTATTATGCGAATTATGTTTTGTTGTAGTTTTCTTTGGAGTTGTTCCTAGCGATGCCTAGGGTTTGTGGAGAGTCGATCTACCTCTCAAATAGTAGATCAACTTGTATATTGGTTTGTTTTGCCGAAATAAAAATCTTTGTCGTTGATTTTTACTACATTTTATTTTCGTTATTGTTGTTTTTGCTATGCAGAGATCAGATTCCTATCAAAGTAATTCATTTTGAGATTTCAAAATTATACCTTTATGCAAGATGACCTCAATGACGTGATGGTGAAAATTTGCAAGGTAACATAAAAAACAATCTCTTATTTTGCTTTTTTCCATTTTTCCTAAATTCCTTCTTTTTTCTATTTTTGGCTTCATTCTTTTTTTTTTCTATAAATATGTGTAGAGAGAGAAAGAGAAAGAGAGAATGGAAGAGATTTGAGGGGTTAAATAAAAAATATTTTCTCTCTGTATAGAGAGAGAAAGATGATAGAGATTTTAGAGAGAAATAGAGACTGGAAGGTAGAGATATGAGAGCCTCAAGGCATGCCTCAAATTGTGTATTTTAAAATGATGATTTACAATGAAATAACCCTATCTAATCACCATAAGGTGAGACAATTATGATGTAAATCCTAGGGCAAGTATTTATATAGAAATGGATAGAGGTTGGCAAATAGCTAACCAACTTTAAGCATGGCATGGCTGATAGCATGGACTAGCAGACTCATTGATGGGATGCTCAATGACTATCTGGATAGATCTTGAGGGTTTTCAATTTAGAGCTGACAGATGATTTATGGAACATAAGCTGACGATTGAGGAGTTGACAACTCTGGTTGTCAAGTCTATATGTGAATATAGATAGACACCAAGCTGGATTCGACGGGTATGCATGGACATAGGCTGCATCTGGTGAGTGAGAATGTTGGGTGATGTGAAATTCACAAGCAAACTGGTGGATGTGTTGATAGGATGGTGGGAAGATCATCACAGCATTACAAAACATGGATATGTTCGTCTAGAAAGAAATGGTGCACTAACCTCATTAAGGGTATAAAAAATGATTGCTTCCTAAGATAGTGAGGTTGTCTTGCAAGGATGATAACTTCAAAATTACTACACCTAAATGAGTCATCACATATAGTGACATAGTCGACGACTCGATAGATAACAATTCAACAAGGGTACCGACAAAGACAACCGAGAGTGAATATAAAACTAGTTTATTTTAGGACATGTTTGCTTGTTTATTTTGTACTTCTTGTTTGTGTTTAAATATTTATCTTAGAATGTTGATTATTTTTATGTGTTTATGATGTTATATAATAATTAAAAGATATTACTCTAACATGCTTTATTTGTCATATTTTTAATTTAATTAATTATTTTATTTTGAGGCTTACATCTCACCTTATAAAAAAATGCCTTTTAAACTTTGATACCTAGTATCATAAAAATGGTCATCATAAGAAAGAATGATAAGAATACAAATGGGGAGCTTTTTTATACCTATAATCATAGACTCATTGTAGGGATCATCATAATGTCATGATAATCAAGTGAGCAATAAATTTTGCCATAATTATCATAATGGTTTTGACTATAATATAAACCCACAATGAGTATATTATAGATCTGTTGCAAGGAGAATTTGTAGAGAATAGGAGATAGGAAAGGTTAAACATCGGTTAAAAAGATGCCACAGCTTATTACAGCTAGAAGAAGCTAATCCAGTAGATAAACACTCCAGTCAAAGCAAGATGCAGCTCATGCTCGCACTAGAGAGAGTAATCAGTTAAGACATCATGAGAATGAAGCTATATCCCCTTGCAAGTGTGATTGGCATAAAGTAGGGAGGAATTAAGACTTAAAATGAAAATTTGGCATTTTCTGACAAGTGATTTAGCATGTTTAATTGCATAACATAAGAAAGATTAGGTTTGAAATTCCTGAAAGGTTTTGATTGCAACCAATTAGAAAAAGTAACTGACACGACATATATTTCAAGTTGATGTGTGGAGTTGGGGGAACTGCTGGATTTGTGGCTACTGGTGTCATTGTTGGTGGTTTTGGTGAATGAACTCAGGTGCAGCAGGAAAATAGTAAGGTAGAAAGCTCCGTGCTAGAACAAGGCAAACATTTCAGCCTTTAGTAAGGACACGAGCAGAGTCTTCAATGGGTTTAGGAAATGGATTCAGCTATTCAGGAACGTCTAACGTGGAAATTTATCCCATGATGTAAGTTTGAGAATAAAGAAAAATAATGTTGTTTATTTTAGCATGGTTAAGACGTGCAGTTTTCAGAATTTGCCACAAACATTCAGCAAATTAGCAAGATTTTAAGGCGTCAACTAAACTGCAAGAAAATTTCTGCTATGAGAAGCTTCAGCCAACAGGAATTAGGCATGCAGACGTTAGTTGAAACAGGAAAAACTTCCGAACTTTGAGACTCTTTACTGTTCACCATAGAGGAAAAAGGAAAAAAGCGGTGGTGATTGAAAGTTTAATAAAGTAAAAAAAAAATATTTCAAAGAAACTCAAGAAATTTTTTGCCGCATATGATAGGAAAAGAGACTGCGAGATGCTACTAACCTTTGATGTGCTTCTCCTTTGCAGGACGTTCAACATGATTCGTAGCCCTAACGATTGCAATATCCAATTCCTAAATCCGAGGGAAAAAAAATCACAGACAGCAGCTTAATAATTGATAACCTGCAACAATCATAAACTGAACACACCTTGTAGTCACTGTTCACTTTGGCCAGCCCAACTGTAGTCGAGTCCTTAATAGCTCCTAAATACTTCCTCAAATTCTGCTGCCTTCCACTTCCCGCCATTCTCCTCACCAAAAGAAGAAACTATACCGAAATCACCCAACAGCAATAAGCAATCGGCCGACAGCAATAAGCAGTCACCCAAAAGCCATTCAAAATAAATAATAATAATCAAAGAATTCAACATCAGCTAATTATCGAAATGAAAACGTTCAATTTTCAATATCAATACGAGCTTCAATCACCCAAGCTCTACCTAATTCAGCTAATTAATTACGGAAGCGACTTCCTAAGAAGCTCTTTTGCAATCAGTTAAACAATTTTTGCTGCAGAACAGATTCAAGAAAATTTCCACCATGAAATTCACCAGTCTGACTCTGTTCTCGATATGTAATAAAAAAACAATTAAGCAAAAATGAAAGATTCAGGAAATAGATCCAAATAAGGTGAAGAAACTTACCAGCTTCGAATGGAAAGAAGAAGAAGGGGAAGAGATCTGAACAGAGAGGGTAAACGGAGAGTGGGAGAGCGTTACATACTTCGCGAGTCAATTTTGCGAGCGACGTTTGACAGGGATGGCAGAGCACCAACCGCCGACACTAGCAGCCGTACTTGCGGGAACCGGATAAGGAAATGGCGATGGAAGGACAGCGAAAGTCTATAGATTAATCTACGAAAGGCTGGAACGTAAATATGATTTGGAGGGGTTTACTCAGATTTCCTAACTCTTTTTTTAATGGTTAATTAATGCGCAGCCGTTTAGTTTTTTTTTTTTTTTAGGAGAAAAATTATGGTCAAATACTCAAAATGCCCATTCACTATTAATAAAGGTTACAAGCACAAACGCGCCAAAAAATTAACAGCAAGATAGGGGACCGCAAACAAAGAAAAAGCTAAATGAAATGAGAGCCTTAAATGTCAGAATTGCAAAGGAAAGGAAAAGACAATAACAAGAACGAAGAAATAGAGACTCACAAGAAATAAAGGCTATGTATTCAATTCATTTCCTATTACAAATAAAACCTATATATAGCAAAAGTTACAAAAACAAGATACAAGAAAGTGGAGTGATTGGTCCACATGGACGGCTAAAGACAAGGTGCTAACAGACCCCCTCAAATTGATCATTTATAGGTTGAATGGTTAATTTAGAGCAGGGTCTTTGAGTCGAGCTGCTGGAAGAGGTATGGTTAGGATGCCTGGTTGTTGATCAAGGGAGCTAATGTTTGAAATTGCTCCTTTGTCCATGTGCTCGCAGATGAAGTGAAAATATATTTCAATATATTTTGTGTGAGCGTGGAAGACCGGATTGTTGGCGAGGGCTATAGCAGATGTGTTATCGCAGTATATTACAGTGGGAGTTGATTGAGGAATTTGAAGTTCGACAAGTCTGTGGAGCCAAAGGACATCGGCTGTTGCTGAAGATAGAGAGTGATATTCAGCTTATGTAGTGGATTTGGCAACTGTTACCTGCTTCTTGACCGACCAGGAGATGAGGGTGTTGCCTAGGAATGTGCAGTATCCGAAGATAGATTTTATGTTGTGCGAGTTTGCGGCCCATTCGACATTTTTGTAGGTTTGAAGTTTAAGATTTCTAGTAGTGAGCGGAAGATAAAAATGAGAGGTTCCTTTGATGTAGCGGAGTAATCGTTTGAGAATTTGGAAGTCATAAGTTATGGGAGAATGCATGTGTTGACAGATGTGGTTCGTAGTGAAGAAAATGTCAGGTCTGGTGATTGATATATATTGTAAGGACCCTGCGAGTTTCCGATATTGGTGAGGGTCCATGTAAGGTTGAGTGGATGAGGTGGCAGAGGTAGACTTCGGGTTGATGGGAGTTGGTGCAGGTTTGCAATCGACTAGATCTGCATTCTGAAGGATTGTATGTGCATAGTGTTGTTGGCTTAGTAGAAAACCTGATGGAGTTCGTTTGATGTTAATGCGAAGGAAGAGAGAGACTTCGCCCATTTGTTTGATTGGGATTGAAGATGCTCGAACAGCTTATTGATGTTGGGATTGTCATTTCCTGTAATCAAGATGCATCAACGTAAATTAGAATATATACTTGAATGTTATTACGAAGATATAAAAGGAGAGAATGATCGGAACGACTGAATCCAAATCCAAATTACTGAAGAAATGTCATGAGTTTGTTGAACCACTGGCAAGGAGCTTGCTTCAACCCGTATAGAGATTTGTGAAGTTTGCAAACGTAATGAGGATGTTGTGTGTCGGTGAAGCCTGGTGGCTATTTCATATAGATTTCTTCCTCAAGATCTCCATGAAGGAAGGCGTTAGATACGTCAAGTTGGCGAACTAGCCATTGATGGTGAAGGGCTAGCGTGAGGAGAAAGTGAATGGTTGGCATTTTAGCTACCGGGCTAAACGTTTCGTGGTAGTTTATGCCGAATTGTTGATCGTACCCTTGAGCGACGAGACGAGCTTTATAAAGTTCAATTTGACCATTAGGAAGGGTTTTGATGCGAAAGGTCCATTTACAACCTAAGATTGGTTGATTTGGAGGTGGAGATACGAGAGACCATGTCCCTTGCTACTAAAGGGCCATGAACTCGAAGGACATAGCAGAGCGCCATTGAGGAGATTTTGCGGCTTGATTGTACGAGGTGGGAATGGTGGGATTGACAATTGTAGTGGAAAGATCAAAGATTCTCTTGGGTATAGAGATGCCATACTTCAACCTAGTTTGCATTTGATGAGTTGGTCGTTAGATTTGACCGTTGGAGGAGGAGGTAGTTTGCTGTGAGGAAGGAGGGTTAGGTGAGGAAGAAATGAGCGGTAGTCTGAGAGGCGAATTGGTTGGCGGTGGAGAGTTGGAGTTTAGGATTTGAGTGGGGCTGGTGTTAGAAACTGAGGTTTGAGTAAGTAGAAGAGGGGATGTGTGTGTGGATGAGTTTGGGAATAAGAAGTTTGGGTTTTGGTTTTTGAATGGAAAATTGGTTTCGTAAAACACAACATGGCACGATATGTGAATTTGATTGGTTTGAATGTTGAGACATTTGTATCACTTGTGTGACGAGGAATAACAAAGAGATATGCACGGTTGAGAGCTCGGTGAGAGTTTGTTAGAAACATAAGGGTGGAGCCACGGAAAGCAGAGACACCCGAAGGTGCAAAGGTAGTGATACTTGGGAGGTTAGTTGAGAAGTTTTTGATAGGGAATTTGCAGCAAAATGGATTTGGATGGTAGCCGATTGATTAGGTAAGTTGATGTGGTAACTGCTTCGGCCCAAAAGGAAATGGGGAGACCATAGGCATGAAGTAAAGTGCGAGAAATGTCGAGCAGATGACAATGTTTTCGCTCACCGAGCCCGTTCTATTGAGGAGTGTGGGGACAACTGATTTGATGTGTGATGACATTAGATAACAGAAATTCTTTAAACATATTGCTAGTAAATTCGTCACCGCAATCAGAGCAAAAAATCTAAGGCGTGGTTTGAAATTTGGTTTTGATGTTGGAGCATAAATTTTTGAATTTATTTAGAGTTTTATTTTTAGAATGCATGAGCACCAAGTAAAATGCATGAAATCGTCAATAAAGATCACGTATAATGTATAACCATTTATGGATTGTTGAGGGGCTGGACCCCAAATGTCCGAATGAATTAATTCAAATGATTTAGATGAAGTGGAAAGACTTTTATTGAAAGGTAATTTGTGGCTCTTAGCCACATTACAATAAATGCAAATAGAGGGGGGGGGGGGGGGTTGACTTTTATTGAAAGGTAATTTGTGGCTCTTAGCCACATTACAATAAATGCAAATAGAGGGGGGGGGGGGGGAGTTTTGCATAAATCTTGAATTTGATTTGGTAAAGTAGAGAAAATTCGATTGTTGGGGTGGCCAAGCCGAGAGTGCAAAACGGAAGAGGAAGTAGGCTGAGCTTTTAATGCAACTTTTGATTAAGATGGCAATATGGCATAGCTTGAGTTTGATAGAGTCCATCATGAAGACGATCATGAAGAAGAGGTCGGTTGTCGTGAAGGTCTGTTATAACGAATCCATTAGTATTGAAAGAAATCGAAACATGCTTATCACTGGTTAGTTTATAAATTAATAAATGATTATGGGTTAGAGTAGGAACGTGAAAAATATTACACAAATAAAGCTTACGAGCTGAGTCGGGTAAGGGAAGAATGCCCTACCAGGTATATTGGATTAGAATGGTGGAGCCATTGGCGATGGAAACGGAGTATAATCCTTGATATGAGGAGGATTGCAAGATTGTACGTAAGTTGTGTTGAAGCGTCTGAGTAAAGAATCCAATCGTTGGAAGTGGTGGGAGGTTGTTTAGTGAGCATTGCTCGCGATGGCCAATTTATGGTAGGCACGTATTTGGGATTGCAGCGATGCCAGTAATTGAGGGCAGAATGCCCCATATTATCGCAGATTTGGCACGTTGGTCTTGAAGAGGTATTAGTGGTGGGATGCGGCGAGGCTCCGGAAATGAATGATGGGCAAGAGGAGGAAGAGCTGTTATTTTTGGAGTTGTTCGTTCAGTTCGTGTGGAGAGCTGTTTGATCCGAAGGTGTGCTTGATTCTTTAAATTACTGATTGTGAAGGTTGATCTCCTTGCTGCAGAGGAGGGAGTACAGGACATCAAGATCAATGGGATGCTGAGCCGTGTGGATGACAACAGTGAAGGCATTGTAGGTGGAGGGAAGACCTTTGAGGATATAAAGAATGACGTCTTCGATGTCAATAGTAGAACTGGCGTCAGCAACATTATCGACAAGTGTTTTTATCTGTTTGAGGTATTGTTGTATGGATCGGTCTTTTATTTGGATGTTGTGTAACTCATTGATTTGAATCACTCTTGTGCGATTCGTCGGTTGTAGACGACGTTCAAGAACAGCCCATATATCATGGCCTGTGGATAAAGATTGAACGTAGTGTAGAATAGCCATAGAGATTGTGGAAAGAAGTGCAGATATAAGGTTTTGATCGATCAAATACCAAAGTTTGTAGTCAACACTGGTTTGATCAGTGGGACGGGAGATAGCTTCGGTAAGGTGTCCAGCGAAGCCATTGACAGAGAAGTGTTGGAGGAGTTGAAGCCGCCATATGGGGTAGGTGTTGGCGGTGAACTGCTGTTCGAATAAAATTTGGTCTCATATTAGCAAAAGCTTCAGTTAATTTGCTAAACCAAAAAAATAAATAATATTTCAAGTTTCTTACTCAAAAGAAGGCATATAGAACTCATATGTGTAAATTATTTAAGAATGGGCAATTCATCAATGCTCAGATTATATGCCAGGCTTTCAATCCCAATATGCGTTTGTAATATGAATATTAATAACTTAGTAAAAGACATGTATATTGAGATGAACAAGAATTTGACGAGCTTGGGCTCATTGGATTTGTCTCGTCGAGCCGCTCGATTCGACTATAAACATGTCACGTTTGGAAACCTTTTGGTAATCCAAATTATTGTATGAACCTTCCAAATATGCTTCGGGTCTTCAATTTGGATCTATTTGAGCTCGGATTGAGTTGAATTTGATGTCGTTGGGTTCATATTTCTGAGACGTTCAGTTCGACTATAAGTTTGTTGAAATTGGAGTTCAGATGGTCTCCAATTTAAATTTTAAAGTTTCTAACTTGATTTTTTGCTT